>NC_092708.1:83013388-83293388 GCF_047496885.1 Scyliorhinus torazame | reverse complement strand
GGTGGGACCCTCTGGCCGGGTCCAGGGTACAGACGCCCTCTCCTCTCCTAGAGTGCGTCCAGGAGCGTCTCCATGTCGTGGTCGGTGAAACGGGGCGCTGCTCGGCGTGGCGCCATGTTGCTCCATCAGCAGCCTGTGCGCTCGAGTCACCTTATGTGCGATTGCGTGGCACCGCGTCTCCGACGCTGCTCTGAGGCCGCGCCCCCACGCTTCCTGCTGCGCCCCTGCTAGCCCCTTGTATGGCACAGAATGGGGTCCCGGAACAGGCACGACCGTGGAGTGAAACACTCCCGTTTTGCCGCTGTCGCCGACACTGCCGTCGGAGCAGAGATCGCGTCCCATTTATTTGGCCATGATTTTACAGGTTCAGAATTATTTTTGTCTGAGCTGACTACATTTATTAGGCCATGATTTTCCAGGTTCAGATTCAGAATTATTTTTGTCCGTAATTAATAGGGGATTTTCACAGTAACTTCATTGCAGTGTTAATGTAAGCTTACTTGTGACATTCTTTAGTGTTTCCCAGCCACCAATGTTGGGCTGGCTGGCCTGCAATGGGCAGGTTTATCACTCCCCTTTTTGGACCAGGATGCAACATTTATAATCCTCCAGCATTCTGGCACCTCTCTGACATGCTGGGATTTAAAATACTGACAAGAGCCTCTGCAATGTCCGGGTTGACGTCTCGCAATAATGAAGCATACATCACATCTAGACAGAATGGCGTTTATACTTTCAAGCACTGGCAAACTTAAGCATCTCCTATTCTTTAAAGTTTCCTTTTGTACGGTCTATATTCAGATCAGAGAACAAAATGTATTATGAACGCACCTCAGCAACAGTCTGATTGGATCGTATGAGACACAAAGCTTGCAGAGATTAGCTTCTGACCTCTATTTGTGCCATCACCAAGACCACCTATTTCCACCTCTAACATTGCATGACCTTTCCCATCTCAACTGCTGCTGAAACCCTCATTCATGCCTTTATTATTTCCTGATGTCTCTACACCAACACATTCCTCGCTATTCTCCACATTCGATCCACTGTAAACTCAGGTCACCTGGCAGACTCCCAATTCCCTATTATCCATGCTGACTGATTTACACAGACTTCCAGTCAAGCAACATGTTGAATTTAAAATTTTCACATCTCTCCATGGCCTTGCCCTTCCCATCTCAATTTCCTCCAGCCCTACAAACCTCATGTCTGTATCCTCAACTACTGGACTCCTGTGCATTCCCAGTATTTTTTAAAAATATATATTTATTGAAGTTTTCAAACAGAATTTTTCCACTTTACAAATCAACAACAGAAAAAATAGCACAGTAACTGATAAATAGCATTATTTAAATAATATAGTGAACTAACAAAGTAACAAAAAATAGTGCTCCCCCCCCCCCCCCCCCCCCCCCCCCCCCCCACCGGGGCTGCTGCTGCTGACGATCTATTTTCCCTTAACGCTCCGCGAGATAGTCAAGCAGAACCCCCGAGCCGATCCCCAGCGCAAATTTAATTCGTTCTAGTTTTATGAACCCTGCCATGTCGTTTATCCAGGCCTCCACGCCGGGGGGGTTTCGCTTCCTTCCACACGAGTAGGATCCTTCGCCGGGCTATCAGGGACACACAGGCCAAAATATCGGCCTCTTTCGCCTCCTGCACTGCCGGCTCTTCCGCTACTCCAAATATCGCTAACCCCCAGCCTGGCTTGACCCGGACCTTCACCACCTTTGAGATCACCTTTGCCACTCCGCTCCAGTGCCGGACACGACCAGAACATGTGTGTGTGGTTCGCCGGCTTCCAAGCACCTCCCGCACTTATCCTCCATTCCGAAGAACTTGCTCAGTCTTGCTCCTGTCATATGTGCTCTGTGTAGAACCTTAAATTGAATCAGGCCAAGCCTGGCACACGAAGACGAGGAATTTACCCTGCTTAGGGCATCAGCCCACAGCCCCTCCTCAATCTCCTCTCCTAGCTCTTCTTCCCATTTTCCCTTCAGCTCCTCGACCATCACCTCCCCCTCGTCTCTCATCTCCTGATATATTTCGGACACTTTGCCCTCTCCGACCCATACCCCGGAAATCACTCTACCCTGGATCCAGTGTGTCGGGAGCAGCGGAAATTCCCTCACCTGTTGCCTCGTAAACGCCCTCACTTGCATGTATCTGAAATTGTTCCCCGGGGGCAACTCATACTTTTCCTCCAGCGCTCCCAGGCTCGCAAACGTCCAGTCTATAAACAAATCTCTGTTTCCTAATTCCTGCTCGTTGCCAGCTCTGGAACCCTCCGTCCATCTTTCCTGGGACAAACCTGTGGTTGTCCTGATCAGGGACCACAACTAGGCACCCGTCACCTCCGTGTCGCCTCCACTGCCTCCAGATTCCTTAAGGTTGCCACCACCACTGGGTTTGTGGTTATACCTTTTCGGGGAGAGCGGCAGCGGCGCCGTCACCAGCGCCTTTAGGCTCGTTCCTTTACAGGACGCCATCTCCAGTCTCTTCCACGCCACCCCCTCTCCCTCCCTCATCCACTTACAAACCATCGCCACATTGGCCAGCCCAGTAGTCGTCCAGGTTCGGCAACGCCAGTCCCCCTCTGTCCCTACTACGCTGCAGGAACCTCCTCCTTACCCTCGGGTCTTCCCTGCCCACACAAAACACAATGCTCCTGTCTATTTTCTTGAAAAAGGCCTTCGTGATCAGAATGAGGAAACATTGAAACACGAAAAGAAACCTCGGGAGAACCATCATTTTTACCGCCTGCATTCTGCCGCAATGAGCGGCAACATATCCCACCTCTTGAAATCCTCCTCCATCTGCTCCACCAGCCGCGTCAGATTAAGTTTGTGTAGAGCACCCCAGCTCTTTGCTACCTGGATCCCCAAATATCGGAAGCTCCTTTCCACTCTCCTTACGGCAGGGCGTCTATTCCTCTTCCCTGGTCCCCGGGTGTATTACAAAGAGCTCGCTCTTCCCCATATTTAGCCTGTATCCCGAAAATCTCCAAACTCCCTCAATATCTGCATAACCTCTGTCATCCCCTCTACAGGGTCCGCAACATATAGCAGTAGGTCATCTGCGTAGAGTGACACTCGATGCTCCTCACCCCCTCTAACCACCCCCCTCCATTTCTTAGTCTCTCAACGCTATGGCCCGTGGTTCAATTGCCAACGCGAACAGTAATGGGGACAGGGGACACCCCTGCCTTGTTCCCGTGTAGCCGAAAATACTCGATCTTTTCCGGTTTGTGACACTTGCCACTGGGGCCCCATATAGGAGTCTGACCCAACTGACAAACCCCTCCCTGAACCCAAACCTCCTCAACACCTCCCATAAATACTCCCACTCTACCCTATCGAATGCCTTCTCTGCATCCATCGCCACCACTATCTCTTCCTCCCCCTCCGCTGGGGGCATCATTATCACCCCACAGCAGCCGTCAGACGTTGACATTCAGTTGTTTCCCTTTACAAACCCGGTCTAGTCTTCATGCACCACCCCTGGGACACAATCCTCTATCCTCGTCGCCAGCACATTTGCCAGCAGTTTGACGTCTACATTTAGGAATGAGATAGGCCTATATGACCCGCATTGCAGCGGTTCTTTATCCCGCTTCAAGATTAGTGATATCGTTGCCTCCGACATTGTCGGGGGTAGTATCCCCCCTTCTCTGGCCTCGTTAAAGGTTCTTGCCAGCAGTGGGCCAACAAGTCCGCATATTTCCTGTAGAATTCCACCGGGAACCCGTCTGGTTCCGGGGCCTTCCTTGCTTGCATATTCCTCAGTCCTTTAGTCACCTCATCCACCTCAATTGGCGCCCCCAGACCTGCCACCTCCTTCTCCTCCGCCCTCGGGAACCTTAGTTGGTCCAGGAACTGTTGCATTCCCTCTTTTCCCTCCGGGGGTTGGGACTTGTATAACCTCTCATAAAAGGTCTTAAACACCTCATTTACCTTCCCTGCTCTCCACTCCGTAGTTCCCGTTTCATCCCTAACTCCCCCAATCTCCCTCGCCGCTATCCTCTTGCGAAGTTGGTGGGCCAGCAGCCGGCTCGCCTTTTCCCCATACTCATATCTCATCCCCTGTGCCTTCCTCCACTGTGCCTCTGCCTGTCCTGTGGTCAGCAGGTCAAACTCAGTCTGGAGTCTTCGCCTCTCTCTATATAGTCCTTCGTCCGGGGCCTCCGCAGATCTTTTATCCACCCTCAAAATCTCCCCCACTAATCTCTCCCTTTCTTTGCCGTCTTGTTTCTCGTGAGCTCCAATGGAGATTAACTCTCCCCCAACCACCGCCTTCAGCACTTCCCATCCTACCCCCACCTGGACCTCACCATCATCATTGACCTCCAGGTACCTCTCAATACATCCCCGCACCCTTCCACAGACCCCCTCATCATGGGCAGCACGGTAGCCTTGTGGATAGCACAATTGCTTCACAGCTCCAGGGTCCCAGGTTCGATTCCGGCTTGGGTCACTGTCTGTGCGGAGTCTGCACGTCCTCCCCGTGTGTGTGTGGGTTTCCTCCGGGTGCTCTGGTTTCCTCCCACAGTCCAAAGATGTGCAGGTTAGGTGGATTGGCCATGATAAATTGCCCTTAGTGTCCAAAATTGCCCTTAGTGTTGGGTGGGGTTATGGGGATAGGGTGGCGGTATTGTCTTTGGGTAGGGTGCTCTTTCCAAGAGCCGGTGCAGACTTGATGGGCCGAATGGCCTCCTTCTGCACTGTAAATTCTATGAATCCGCCAATAGACCCACATCCAGTCGCCAGAGTGGGCGCTGCTCCCTCTCCTCATTCCAGATCTACCTAGTGAGGAGCATGGTCTGAAACAGCTATGGCCGAGTACTCCGTTCCTGCCACATTCGAGATCAGTGCCCTACTCAGAACAAAGAAATCTATCCGGGAGTATACCTTGTGGACATGGGAGAAAAAGGAGAACTCTTCGGCCAACGGCCTAGCAAATCTCCACGGATCCACTCCCCCCATTTGCTCCATGAACCCCCTAAGCACCTTGGCCGCTGCCGGCCTTCTTCCAGTTCTGGACCGGTCTAGCCCTGGGTCCAGCACAGTGTTGAAGTCCCCCCCATTACCAGGCTTCCCACCTCCAGGTCCAGGATACATCCCAGCATCCGCTTCATAAATCCCACGTCATCCCAGTTCGGGGCATATACATTTACCAGCACGACCTCCTTTCCCTGCAATCTACCACTCACCATCACGTATCTTCCCCCGTTATCCACCGCTATATTCCTAGCCTCGAACGACACCCGTTTCCCCACCAATATCGCCACCCCCCTATTTTTCACGTCCAACCCGGAGTGGAACACCTGTCCCACCCATCTTTTCCTTAACCTAACCTGATCCGCCACCTTCAGATGCGTCTCCTGAAGCATGACTACATCCGCCTTCAGTCTTTTTAAGTGCGCGAACACCCGGGACCTCTTAATCAGCCCATTCAGGCCTCACATTCCACGTGATCAGCCGGATTGGGGGGCCGGGGCCACGGGAAAAACCCCGCGCTTTCCTATCAGCCCTACCCCCTATGGCGCAGCTCCCTCATTCCCCATCCCCCCCTCAGTCCCTTTTTTCCACCGGCGCCCACATTTCTCCGTGTCCCCCCATCTAGAGGAGAAAAATGCCCCGTCTATCGTTTCATTACTGTAAACCTCCCATTCCCCCACTTACACTTCTGTACAACCTCATTGTTTCCCCCCCAACATCAGTCTCTCAGTTCTAGTCCAGTTTCTCTTCTTGGATGAAGATCCATGCCTCATCCGCCGTTTCAAAGTAGTAATGCTTGCCCTGATGAGTGACCCACAATCGCGCCGGCTGCAGCATCCCAAATTTTATTTTCTTCCTGTGAAGCACCGCCTTGGCCCGATTGAAGCTCGCCCTCCTTCTCGCCACCTCCGTGCTCCAGTCCTGATACACTCGTATCACCGCATTCTCCCACCTGCTACTCCGTACCTTCTCGGCCCAGCTCAAAACAGCCTCTGTCCATGAAGCGGCGAAATCTCACCACTATCACCCTTGGTAGTTCTCCCGCCTTTGGTCTTCTCACAAGGATGCAGTGAGCCCCTTCCACCTCCAGGGGGCACAGGGGGGCCTCAGCTCCCATTAGCGTATGGAGCATCGTGCTCACATAAGCCCCAACGTCAGCTCCCTCCGTTCCTTCGGGGAGACCTAGAATCCAGAGGTTCTTTCCCCTCGAGCTGTTCTCCAGGGCTTCCAGCCTTTCGATGCATCTCTTATGTAGCGCCTCATGAGTCTCCGTTTTTACCACAAGGCCCTGTATCTCATCCTCATTTTCAGCTGCCTTTGCCTTAACTCCACGGAGCCCTATCGCCTGGGCCTTGTGTTTCCTTCAGCCCATCGATTGCCAATAACATCGGCGCCAGCACCTCCTTCTTTAGTTCCTCCACACACAGTCAGAGGAATTCCTGCTGGTCCGGGCCCCATTCGCCGCCATCTTGCTTCTTCCTTCTCGTCTCTGCCGCTGCTCCAAAGGATCCTTCGCAATCTGGCCACTGCCACTGGTCTTTTCCATACACACCCGGGGGGCACCTTCCCTCGTCACCCCACACTGGGTTTGGTCTGCAAAAATTTCCGTTGGGGCTCCCGAAAAGAGCCCAAAAGTCCGTTAGGACGGGAGCTGCCGAAACGTGCGGCTTAGCAGTGCATCGCCGCAACCGGAAGTCCCGCATTCCCAGTTATAAGTGCTCCGCCATAGGTGCCTGTATCATTAGGTGCCTTGGCCACAAGCTCTGGAATATCATCCTCAAAACCTCTCTGCCTCATTTGCCTCCTTTAAGACACTCCTTAAAGCTGATCTCCTAGACTAAACATTTTGTCACCTGTCTTGAGCTGGACCTGTGGAGACCTTTCCCAGCACCCACAATTTTTGTCAAGGTGAGATAGGGTGCAGGCTGGTGTGGGTTACAAGGCTGCACCCTGAACCTCTGACCTGGCTGGTTTTGTAGCAGGGATAGGCATCTACTACCCCTCAATGTTTGGAGAGTCAGGCCATATTATCAATGCATCGTAGTTCACAGCCCCTCGGGTATCGTGAACCATAATCTAGATATAGGAACATTTTAAAAAGCAAATGCAAAATGTATTCCTTGCCCCCATGCCAACCTATACCCCTCCATCCATCCGAAATCGCCCATCATCTTCTATGCCAACCGATGCCCCTCCAACGGTCCCTCAACCTTCATGCCAATTACTAGCCCTCCATGCCCATTTACCCAGTATACACTTACTGTCCATTTACCCACAGTATACACTTACTATAGGGCAGCAGTCCCCAGCCTTTTCCTTTATGAGTGCAGATTGTCACCAAAAGCTTTTGTGGACCACAGCAGATGCAAGCTGTTATGGCTGACGGGAGTCAAACTTGTATATGAACGAGTATTAAAAACATTTTTACACCAAAATTAGCTGCCGATTTCCCCCCCCCCCCATAGACTCCTTCTCCTCCTCCATAATCCTACTATACATCAGAGACAACCCCATTCTCCAGTCCACCCCCCAAGCAGCTCCTCCAACGAGGACAGTGCCACCAGAAAACTTGGGAAAGCCTTTCTTGCAAAATTCCACACCTGCATATACCCAAAGCCCTCCTCACGCTGCAGCCCATACTTCACCCCCCAACTCGTCCAAACTGGCAAGTCTCCCCTCCAGAAACAGATCCATCATTTCTTTTACCCCTTTCTCCTCCCATCCCCGGAACCTCGCATCCAACCTTTCTGGCTCAAACCCATGGTTCCCTCTTATTGGCATCACCCTCAACTTGGAAATGCGATTGAAATTGCCCCCAAATATTCAGCTTGGCTACTACTACTGGATTCCCGGAATACTTCCCCGGGGCAAGAGGCAGCAGCCCCCTCCCCCCACACACAAATGATGAGACCCCCTCGGAAAAGTGTATTTGGCACAAAGACACTGGAACAAAAACAGAAATTGCGGCAAAATATTCATTTTGTCTGCCTGCACCTGGCCAGCCAATGACAAAGGGAGACTACCCCACCTTTCCAAATCCTCCTTCACCTTCCCCACCAGGCTTGTGTAATTTAGCTTACGGAGTCGAGCCCAATCCCGTGCAACCTGCACTTGAAGTGAGTTGCCACTACCCTAAATGGCAACCCCTCCACTCCCGCCCCTACACCGAAGACAACAAGTTTCCCTACACCGAAGACGACAAGTTTCCCTACACCGAAGACGACAAGTTTCCCTACCAACTCCATTATATCCCTCACCAATGAGCCTGGGTCCAAAATGTACAACAGCAAGTCATCAGTGTACAGAGACACTGCTCCACACCCCCCTCACTATCTTCTTCTATAAGTTCGAACCCCTCAGCATAATCGCCAAGGGCTCATTCGCCAACGTGAACATGAGTGGGACATGGGGCACCCCTGCCTCGTTCCTCAGAATAGTGGGACGAACTCAGACTGCATCTCATTAGTCCGCACACAAGCCGTCGGATCCTTGCATAACAACTTTACTCAAGCCACAAACGTAGACCCAATCATAAACGTCTCCTGTACCGCAAACAAATAATTCCAATCCACTCGGTCAAATTCTCTCTCCGCATCTAACACCGCCATCACCACCACTACCACCTCCAACTCCCTCCCCTCTGCCGGAGAAAGCACCACATTCAGCAGTCATGGCACGTTCGATGACAGCTGATCCTCCCCGCCACCTTCAGGAGACACTCCTCCAGACTCACCGCCAATACCTTAGTCAATATCTTGGCATCCATATTCAGTAGAGAAATGAGCCTACACAACCCACACTCCACAGGATCCTTCTCCTTTTTAAGTAACAATGAAATAGATGCCTGTAACAATGAAATAGATGCCTGCCTCATCGTCTCCGGCAGCTCCCCACATTACCATCAAACATTTGCACCATCAGCGGCGCCAACTTGTCCTTAAACCTCAAGAACTCCACCCCCACTGGCTCCTCTAACCCAGCTGTCGCCTCCCTTCCCACCACCGGCCACTCCAGAAACTCCCTCATCTCCAAATCATCCTCCGGCGGCTCTAACTTATATAAACCCATATAAAAGTCGTCCAACGCCCTATTCACCTGCGCCGGAGCCACCAACACCACCCCTCCCCCCACCCAGCTCCATCCCTAATCTGCATGATCTCCCTCGCTGCTGTCTGCCAACTGGCCTTCTCATCATACTCACATATAACCCCCCGCACTCACCTCAACTACTCTCCCCACAGACAGGAGGTCAAACTTCGCCTGCAACTCCTTCCTCCCCAGCATATCAGTAAAGTATTCTGTAGTCCTCTGGCCCTCCATCCCCAGGCACACCCACGATCCTCTGGTTACGTCTTCACAATCAGTTTTCCAGGTCTTCGACCTTGGCTTCCAGCCCTTTGTTGATCTCTGCCACCCTCTCAGCTCCTCATCCACTGAAAGAACTGGCCACTGTCGTGACAAGGCCTCCTCCATTCTTCATTTCCTGCCCCTGCTCCCGCATCAACCAAGTTCTCACCAACTCCTCTCTCATCGGGGCAAAGATCTCACCCATCCACGCCTTAAGCGAAGCCATCATCACCATCTGATGCTGTTCGAAATGCTTCAAAAACTGCCGTTTGAACTCTCCAGCCATCACTTGTCATCTTCTCCACCGTGATGGGCGCAGCCCCATCCAACGGGCTCTCTCCCACCATCTTTCCTCCTGCTGCACCCCTGACCACGCTCAGTGGCCCTCCTGCTTTCTTTCCCGAATTCTTCTTCCTGGTTTTTGATATTCTATGAATGTCCCAAAGCTTTCCACAGCTCCTCATGGACAAACCTTTCCCAAAAACTGGGTAAAAGGACTCTGGCAGGAGCCCCCAAACATGCTGCAACCAGAAGTCCAAAACACAGCCATGTCTAATAGTTTATGATGCACACCCTCAAATGCATTTTGGATTATATTACATAAGGTTGTCTGCGAAGCAGATTACATGGAGAATAATATCTATTTTGAAATAATATTGATACACAAGTATCACCTGCTAACCACCTCTTGGTAGAAAATCAAGACACATCTCCCGAGTCATGCTTTCTTTCATAATGCTCCTGTGAAGCACCTTGTGACATTGTTAAAGGTGGCAGGTTTTAAAGGTGGCAGGTTTTTTCTGAATCTTCTATGTGTCATACGACTCCCTTTATTTAGCTGTTACCTCTATCTCCCCGGCAATAGATTGTCTGACCTCCACCAAAACTGGTCTACTCTATACCTAGACTAATTCCCTATTGTTCAATTATGGTTTTGCCCACCAATTTTTGATCTTGATCTACCCAAGCTAGATTATTTTTAAATTCACTGATATTAATCTTCCACCAGTTATTGTTACCAGATTGTTCCTGGTCCTTTTCCATAACTATTCGAAACTAGATGTGACCATAGTCCTCCAAATGCTCTCCCAGTGAAAAAGCTCAACATCCATCAATCCCAGAGCTAGATCCAGCCCAATTTCTTTACTCATTGAGCTGGGAACATGACGAATAAGAATGTACACATTTCCAAGAACCCCCATCTCCTCTGCCCTTTAGACTGCTACTACTGGTCTATGTTAGGATAATTGAACTGCCCCATCAACACTTTGTTTTTGAAACTCTAATTTGCTTCTCCTCCCTTTTCCACTATGTGCTGGCCTGGAGAATACACCCAATGGGAGCAGTAGCTCCTCTATTGCTCCTTAATTATAACTTTAGCCCTTCAGTTATATTAATAACTTTTCTTTGCTATGAGAATTTAACTGGTCAATCCCTTTCTGTCTTTCCTGAATAACTGTCGCCAGGAATAACAAGCTCCAAATTCTCCCCCAAGAAGTACCACATGGTGATGTGCCTATACCTCAAACCTATTTATCATATGTGCCTTGATTTGCACTCCAACCCACCAGATAGTCTTGCATTTGCCTCATCTGGTCCATTCCATTTCTGAACTACTCTTTATTCTCATGCTATTTGGCTCCCCATTTCTCTTCTATTCACCTGGATGCCAAATTGGTTTCAAACCGACCCCGACAACATTGGTTAACCTCACTATAAGAACATGGGTTACACGTCATCTGAACTGGAATTATTTCATCTTGAACAGGCCCCCCTTGCTCCACAATAATGCTGAATAGGCATTGTATGCAAACTACAAGCTATTGATTGTTAAACACCAAAACAGATCCAAAAGGAAGCTCAATTAATTTTCAAAAGTGTCATGTTGCACCGCTTCTAACTGTGGATCAAATTTGTTTGGCAAGCTCCAATCAAAGCTTAATAAGCTTAAATACAATATGCCCCGTGTACTAAAGAAAGCAAGGATCAATAAACTTTAATCTAATCATATGGTTTAATAAACAATCCTATGACACAAGCAGACTTCGGAATGTCAACTAAATCCTATAACTAGATTACAACGGTCCAATTCAGTTTCTATCCCTTATCCAATTAATATACAAATTAGGATTAGTCCAATGACACATCCACAATTTAGTGTATCTGGACTTCTGGTGGCAGCTATGTGGTGAGCAGTCGCACACACAGTGGCAACCGCCAGGGTACTTTGCTTTTGCCCTTTAATCCCAGTTTATGGGTGATTCTTTTGGAGGAAATTGGTGTAGTTTGATGGAATAAAACCCCCTTGTACGAACAATGTCCGGTATATATAACACAATAAGAAGTCTTACAAAACCAGGTTAAAGTCCAACAGGTTTGTTTTGAATCACTAGCTTTGAGCACAGCTCCTTCCTCAGGCCATTCAGCCCAACGGTCTGCACCGGTCCTTACAAAGAGCACCCTACTCAAGTCCACATATCTACCCTATCCTGTAACCCCCACTTCTTTTTGGACACGAAGGGCAATTTAGCATGGCCAATCCACCTCACCGCATATCTTTGGACTGTGGGAGGAAACCCACACAGACATGGAGAACGTGCAGACTCCGCACAGAGTGACCCAGCTGAGAATCGAACCTAGGACCCTGGAGCTGTGAAGCAACTGTGCTAACCACTATGCTGCTGTGGATAGAGATACAAGGGGCGACGATACAGAGGGTGGAGGTGGTTCTCTCCGACCATCGTGATCAGGTCGTCTTCCTGGAGGTAGAGGTGGCGTTGGCCGAGGAGCGTGGAGCTAAAGGCTAAGGTTGACAATCTGGAGAACCACTCCAGGCGCCAAAACTTTGCTGGGCTGAGACTCCACAGACTAAATGTCAATGTTCAGAATGCTGTTGTTTGGTGGCCATTTCTCCGACCCCGCCCCCCCACCTACCCGAGTTGGGCTGGGCCCATCGTTTGCTGAGGCAGAAGCCCAGATCAGGCGAGCCACCACAGGCAATCATAGTCAGGTTTCATCGATACCTGAAAAAGGAGAGGGGCCCGTGGTGGGCGAGGCACCATTGAGATAGGAGGGCCATACCATCAGAATATACCAAGATGTTGGTGCAGAGCAGGCTAGCATGCATGCAGCGTTTAATAAGGCCGCACGATATATGAGCAACGCGAGGTTTGGTATAGTGTACCCAGCTCGTCATTGGTCGACTTTCAAAGACAGATTATAACTTTTATACGCTGGAGGATGCAAATGGGTTTGTCAAGAAGCACGGACTGGGGGTGAACTAAAAGTGCTTCAGGACTATGGAGTTCGTTTATTGTTAAGTTCATCTGCATTCGTATTTTTGTGGAATTTTTGTTATGTGGGGGAGGGCTTGGGGTTGCATCTGGGCTTGCTGGTGGGTGTTTTGTCTGGTCAAGTTGGGGACTGTATTTTGTACTGGCGTTTTTTGGGAGTTTTCTTTTTGGGGGGGGGGGGGGTGGTGGGATGAGGGGTTTGGGTGTTTGGGTGTTGATTTTCCTCTATCGCTCGGTATTAAAGTTTGGTATGGGTGGGGGGCTGATTGTTGATGTACTGTTTATTTGACATTGATTTCTACCCTGTACCATGCTAGCAGTAGAGCCAGTTGAGCAGAAGGCAGGATATCGGCAGCTTACCATAGAGGGGTTTTTTTTTTTTTGTTTTGTTTTTTTAAGGTAATGAGCTTGGCATTTTGTTTCAGTTTTGTCTGGGTTTGGGGACAGCGGAGGTGTGGGGGGGACCAAAAAAAAAAAAAAAAAAAAAAAAAAAAGGGATTGGACTGGCATGTGGTGGCCATCTTGGTGGGTCTGGAGCTGGTGCAATTGGGGGCACTGTTGGGTTAGCTCACAAGGTGGATATGGCTGATTCTGGGTCAGGTTGGGAGTCAAGAGGCCCCCTGTCTGGTTCATAACTTGGAATGGGAGATTAAATGTAAAAAGGCCCCGAGTGTTTGCGTACCCAAGATACTTTACGGTAGATGTGATTTTCTACAGGACATCCGTTTGTGAATTAAGGATCAAACAAGGTTGTGGAAGGGATGGGTGGGGCAGGTATACCAGTACTAAATCGCCCCAACAGCGGAGTTATTGGCAGAAAGAAGGAACTTGCAGATGGCTTCCGGTTGTGGCATGTAGGTAGAAGTCGCATATTGTGGTGGATCCCGCCAGAGTAGTCTGTTTAGTCCCTTTGCATCCAGTTTTGGGGGAAATTTCTTTTGTAAGAAGTTGTGGGAAGGTCTGGGGCATTTATAGAATGTCAAACACGGGAAAGAAGAATCCAGGAAAAAAAAACAAAAAGGAACAAGCGAAAGTCCGCCATTGAATGTGGTGACGGGTGCAGTGGGAGGAAAGATGGTGGAAGAGAGCCCGTCGGATGGGGCTGCTCCCATCACGGTGGAGAAGTATTTGGATAAGCATCGGACAGACATGATGACCTTGCTTATGGTATGGGTGGGCGAGACCCTTGCCCCAATGAGAGAGGCGTTGGTGAGAACTTCGACGGCAGTATGGGAGCAGGGGGTGAAAATGAAGGGGGTGGAGGAGGCACTGTCGCGGCACTCAACTAGTTCACCGCGATGTGCGAGGAGCAGCTGAGAGTGACAGAGATCAACAGAGGGCTGAGAGCCAAGGTGGAAGACCTGGAGAACCGGTCGCGAAGACAAAACGTGAGGATCATGGGTGCGCCCAAGGGGATGGAGGGCCAGGCCGGAGGCCTACAGAATACTTCGCCGACATGCTAGCGAAGTTGATGGGGGAGGGAGAGAATCCCTCCCAGTATGAATTGGACAGGGCCCACCAGCCAGAACAGAATGAATGAACCACCAAGCTGTGAACATCAGTTTTCACAAGTGAAGGAGAAGGTGCTGAGGTGGGCAAAACAGAAGTGAGAGGAGGAGTGGGACGGGTGCAGAGGTGATCGAAGCAGAAGCAGGGTGCGGAGTGGGACAGAAACGGTACAAGTATATACCAGGACTGGACGACGGAGCTGGCGAGGAGACAGGCTGCCTTTGTTCGGTTTGGTCTACCTGGCAAAGCTGTGGATCACACACAATGGCAGGGACTATTACTTCTTACTTCTAGACTGCGGCAGAGGCGTTGTGAAGGCAGAAGGCCTGGGACTGAACTGAATTTGGACTTGGACGGTTTTTGACTGGGTTATTCTTTTGTTGTTCTCTCCTTTTATGGGTGTTACGGTTAACTAGTTTGTGTAATAGGGGTTTGGGCCAGGGTGTTTTGGGATTCATGATTGTTTGAGTTTGTTGGGTCATAGGAAGCATGGAAACAGTGAGTGTTGGTGTTTTTTCTACGTGGGGAACAGTGCTCTGGAAGGAGCCGCCGCGCTGGCCTGAACGTGAGAGAGGAAAGGACCAGATGAGGCTTAGGAAGGGCTGGGTGAGTCAGGTGTTCCATCCGGCATTCGACAGTAAGGGGGGGGGGGGGGGTTCGATAATGTTGGGTAAGGTTCCAAATATCGGACCGGGGGGGCAGGTACATGATAGTGACTGGGGCACTGGAAGGGAGACTGATGGTGTTGGTTAGCATATATGCCCCAAATTGGGATGACGCTGGGTTTGTGATAAAGATGCAAGTGGCCATGGGGGGGGGGCAGGGAGTTGAATATGGTGTTGGACCCAAAGGTGGACAGGTCTCAGCCACACTCGCTGGTCCCATCCATGGGAGGGGTGGATCCACAGAGGTGCCGCTAGCTGGTTGAAAAAGACAGAGTATTCGGCGATCGTGGTATTGGACCATGCTCCGCACTGGAGAAGGGTCCAGCCCAGAGCCAGCATTGAGGCCAGATGTGGGTTTGTTGCCAGACCCAAATTTTTGTTGCCTAACCCAAACTTTTCAATTAAGATGGGGAAGGTGATTGAGTAGTATGTGGAGTTTACCAAAATGGGGAGGTCTCAGTCGGTGGTTTGGCAGCATTGAAGGCAGTAGTGAGGAATGAGGTCAATTAATTCAAGGCAAAGGTAGATAGGGAGGTGCAGCAGCAGTTGATAGAAGAGATTTTAGATGAGGATGGAAGGATCATGAGCCAGGGCTTTTGGTTAGGAAGAAGGAGTTGCAGACAAAGTTTAATCTCCTGTCCATGTGGACAGTGGTTTGGCAGTTGAGGGAGCATGGGAGGTTGTAGGATTATGGTGAGAAAGCAAGTCAAATGCTGGCAAGCCAGTTCCATCAGCTCGCAGCGAGGGAGATCGTGCTGATTAGGGATGGAACGAGTGGGTTGGTGGTGGCAGCTATGGTGTGACTGGTCGCACATTTGGTAGCCCCCACTCCTTGTGGTGTTTATGGGCCTTTTCCCTGACTAACTGGCGGATTTGTTGAGGAAAAAAGGGCAGGAGAGGTGGAAGGAGAGGGTGTCCCACCGGTGGATGGATTTGTGGACCAGGAGTGGCTTTAAAAGAAAGGAGCAGTTGTACCTGCGACACAGGGGAAAATGGCAGAGGGCACAGGACCAGCCCCAACGTCTCAGTAGTCGATGGAGCAGCTGGTGGACTTCTTGAACGAGATGTTCACCCAGCAGAGGAAGGAGACTGGAGGACCTGGCAAGGACGGTGGACCCGATTAAGGCATGTATTGACCGCTTGGAAACAAGGCTGGAGGCTCAGAACCTGGCAATCCAGAGGGTGGAGGGGACAGTGGGGGAGCACGAGGAGCAGCTCACCTCGATGGCTTCCGAGTTGGGATGATGCATGATACTCAAGAGGCGGCTGCAGGAGAAGATGGATGATTTGGAGAACCGGTCCCGAAGGCAGAAGCAGAGGATCATGGGGCTCGGATGTTTGAGAAGTTGATGGGAGAGGGGACCTCAGAATGGCCCTTGGGAGTGGACTGGGCTCACAGGGTGCTGATGAGGAATCCGCAGGGGAAGGAGCCGCTGAGGGCGATGGTGGTGCGGCTGCACCGGTTTTTGGATAAGGAACGGATCCAGGCAGACGAGGCAGTGTACCTGGGAGGGCAACGAACTTAGAGTGTACCAGGACAGGGCACGGAGCTGGCCAAGAGGAGAGCAGGGTTGAACAAGGTGAAGGCTACCCAAGAAGGGAGTGCAATTTGGAATGCTGTACCTGCCTCACCTCTGGGTGACCTTTATTTTGGGACGCCAGAAGAAGCGATGGAGTTTGAGGGTCAATGGACTGGCAGGAGAATAAGCACATTGAACTTTGGAGGAGCACGGTAGCATTGTGGATAGCACAATTGCTTCACAGCTCCAGGGTCCCAGGTTCGATTCCGGCTTGGGTCACTGTCTGTGCGGAGTCTGCACATCCTCCCCGTGTGTGCGTGGGTTTCCTCCGGGTGCTCCGGTTTCCTCCCACAGTCCAAAGATGTGCAAGTTAGGTGGATTGGCCATGATAAATTGCCCTTAGTGTCCAAAAATGCCCTTAGTGTTGGGTGGGGATACTGTGTTATGGGGATAGGGTAAGGTGCTCTTTCCAAGAGCCGGTGCAGACTCGATGGGCCGAATGGCCTCCTTCTGCACTGTAAATTCTATGATAATCAAAGAACAAAGAACAAAGAAATGTACAGCACAGGAACAGGCCCTTCGGCCCTCCAAGCCCGTGCCGACCATACTGCCCGACTAAACTACAATCTTCTAATCTATGATAATCTATGATAATCTATGATAATCTATGATAATCTATGATAATCTATGATAATCTATGATAATCTATGATAATCTATGATAATCTATGATAATCTATGATAATCTATGATAATCTATGATAATCTATGATAATCTATGATAATCTATGATAATCTATGATAATCTATGATAATCTATGATAATCTAGGTGTTCTTTTTTGTTCCTTTTGGTTTGTTTTCTCTGGGGGCCATTGTCCAGAGTTCTTCTCTGGGGGTTGGGTGGTTGCTCTTTTCGATGATTTTTTGAGTTTTGGATGTTGGTGTTGTTGTTTGCACCAGAATAGCGTTTGAGCAAGGTTGGGGGGGGGGGGGGGGGGGGGGGGGGGGGGGGGGAATCAGTGGGGGTGCTTGGCGCCATGGGCAGGGGCTGCCAGGCAAGCTAGTTCATAGAAACACAATGGGAAGTGAGCAGGCGGTTAGTGTTGATGGGGGTTAGGATAGTTAGGTTGACAGGGTGGGGGACTGCTGACAGGGGTGGGGGGGGGGGGGGGCTTTTGAAATGTGGTATGGGGTGGGTCGATGATGGTGGACATCCAAAGGCAGGCCCGAGGAGGTGCAGCACTCGTGCTGGAGGGGATTTGCACTGAGTGCTGAATTTGAGTGCATTTGAGTGCTATAGTGAGAGTTTGGTGACGGAGGGATAATAAGGGTTCATTTTAATCTAAAGTCTAGTCTTTCTTTTATTTAGTTAATTAACTTAAAAGTTGCTGTTTGGTTTAGACCTTTTATAGGGTCTCACTACTCTAATTTATGTTTTTGTGTATGTGTTTTGTTTTGTTTATTATATTTTGTGGGTTTTTTTGTGTTTTTCGTGAATCTGATTATCTACACGTGTAGGATTAGGCCAGCATCCGCCACCGACACTGGTGTGATGCTAGGTGTGAAAACCAAGCAAAAGAACATAAAGTAACTGATAGATAAAACAAAAGAGGGGTGTGCCCCAAAACGAGTGGAGCACAGCCCAAAAAGAACGAGAAAGGAAACAAAAACTTATCAAAAACCCGTCAAACTAAAGTGTGAAAATCGGGGTCGATAAGGCAATCCAACCCCTGCGGTGTCCACAGAGCACGGAGGGCCTAGAGTGTGCCTTTGGACATCGCATACTCCTCTCCAGGGACATCCGGCCGCGAACGAGGCCGCGGAAGATGGGCAGACAGTCAGGCTGGACGACCCCCTCGGTCACCCGCTGCCTGGACCTATAAATGGCAAATTTGGCCAGGCCCAGGAGCAGGTTCACGAGGAGGTCCTCTGCCTTTCCCGCCCCGCCCTCCGCACCGGATGTCCGTAGATCAAGAGCATGGGGCTGAAGTGCAAAGAAAACCTCAACAACTACGTTGTCAAGAAACCAAAAGGGGAGTGCAGCCTAGGACAGACAACATAAACGTGCTCCACGGTCTCCAATAGGCCGCAAAAGTGACAGGTCTCTGGCAGAGCCGTGAAGTGATTTAAACGATAGTTGCACGGCACTGCCATGTGCAGCACCCTCCACCCCAGGTCCCCTAGTTGTATGGGGAGGACATCTCTGCAGAGGGACCTCCGCCGCCGGACGGCAACGAGGCACGCCAAGGCGTGTCCGGGCGATGGGCGAGGGCAAGGGGGTGGAAGGTGTTCAACAGCAGGCCGTACAGGAAACCCCTTCGTGCAATGCGAGGCACAAAGGGTATTTCCACGATGCGGCTGGGGCCGTGGGGCACCAGCACCCGGGGATGGTTCCGGGGTTTGGGACCAATGTGGAATTCCGTCCGAGCAGCGGTCCGCTCAGATAGGATGCCACCGCACAACACGCCGTCTGTGTGCCCACTGGACCGAGCACAACGTTTTGAGGCCTTGGATAGCATTGGCCGCACACCAGACACCACTCCGCGTCTAGCAAGCTTGTAGGGTGTCATCCAGCCCGCCCCTCCCCCACCCAGCACGTCCCCGATCCTGGTCATCCCAGCATCCACAGCCCTCTGCTCCGCCAGCCACCTGAATGCATATTGGCCGAGGTGCGGATTCCTGAGCAGCGGCTCCCTTACGACAGCCAGTACTCCTGACGGGGGACAGCTGCGGCACATGGCAACCGTGTTCCATACTTTGAGACGGTCCTGGTACAAGACGGGCAGCGCCAACAAAGAGTTCCGAAGACCATTCCAGTCACGAACAGGAGCTGCACATCATAGTTCAGGCCGTGCACCTGGCGGAAGAAACACGTCACCAGGGCACACCATCGTGGAGGAGGCTCAACGTACAGGTATCGCTGCAGAGTCTGAAGACGGAAAGTCGCGACCTGGGTGTGAAGGCACACCAGCGCCAAACCGCCCTCCGCAATCCGGAGACTCAAGACCTCCGCAGCGACCCAGTGCTATCCTTTGCCCCAGAAGAACCGAAGCAGGGTTCTCTGGATGCGTGTGACAAAGTCAGGGGGAGGGGTCAAAGCGACCAGCCGATACTACAGCACAGAGGTGATCAGTTGGTTTATGACGAGAACTCGACCCCTGTGGGACAGCACTCTGAGCTGTCCTGTCCAACGTCCCAGGCGAGTGGTGACCTTGGTCTCCAGCTCCTGCCAGTTCGCCGGTCAGGCTTCCTCTGCCGGGCAAAGATGGACTCCCAAGTAGGGGATGGTGGTCCGGCTCCAGCTAAAGGGCCTGAGCTCCTCCAGGAGGGGGTCCATCTGCCACGGACTGACCAGGAGTCCGGAACATTTAGCCCAGTTGATCCTAGCAGAGGACGCGGCGGAGTACACAGCCTGGCACTCTTGCATCCTCTGCAGGACTCTAAACTAGAGATTGGGGGGGGGGGGGTCCACCACACGAAGAAAACAAAAAGGGACGGTCAATAGAGAATTAAAGGTGCTATATTTAAATGCACGCAGTGTACGGAACAAGGTAGATTAGCTTGTGGCCCAGATTGTGACTGGCAGGTATGATGTGGTAGGCATCACAGAGACGTGGTTGCAGGGGGTTCAGGACTGGCATTTAAACATCCAGGGATTCACAACCTATCGAAAAGACCGAGAGGTGGGCAGAGGGGGTGAGGTTGCCTTGTTAATTAGGAATGAAATTAAATCAATAGCACTAAACGACATAGGGTCAGATGATGTGGAGTCTGTGTGGGTAGAGTTGAGGAACCACAAAGGCAAAAAAACCATAATGGGAGTTATGTACAGGCCTCCTAACAGTGGCCAGGACCGGGGGCACAAAATGCACCACAAAGTAGAAAGTGCATGTCAGAAAGGCAAGGTCACAGTGATCATGGGAGACTTTAATATGCAGGTGGCCTGGGTAAATAATACTGCCAGGACCCAAGGAAAGGGAATTCATTGAATGTTTACAGGAGGGCTTTTTGGAACAGCTTGTGATGGAGCCCACGAGGGAACAGGCCATTCTGGACTTAGTGTTATGTAATGAGCCAGACTTGATAAAAGAATCTTAAAGTAAGGGAGCACTTAGGAGGCAGTGATCATAATATGGTCGAATTCAATCTCCAATTTGAAAGAAAGAAGGTAGAATCAGATGTAAAGGTGTTACAGTTAAATAAAGGTAACTGCAGGAGCATGAGGGAGGAACTGACGAAAATCGACTGGGAGCAGAGCCTAGTGGGAAAGACAGTAGAACAGCAATGGCAGGAGTTTCTAGGAGTAATTGAGGACACAGTACAGAGGTTCATCCCAAAGAAAAGAAAGGTTATCAGAGGGGGGATTAGGCAGCCATGGCTGACAAAGGAAGTTAGGGAATGCATCAAAGCAAAAGAGAAAGCCTATAATGTGGCAAAGAGGAGTGGGAAGTCAGAAGATTGGGAAGGCTACAAAAACAAACAGAGGATAACAAAGAGAAATAAGGAAAGAGAGGATCAAATATGAAGGTAGGCTAGCCAGTAACATTAGGAATGATAGTAAAAGTTTCTTTAAATACATTAAAAACAAACGGGAGGCAAAAGTAGACATTGGGCCGCTCCAAAATGACGCTGGTAATCTAGTGATGGGAGACAAGAAAATAGCTGAGGAACTAAATAAGTACTTTGCGTTAGTCTTCACAGTAGAAGACATGAGTAATATCCCAACAATTCAGGAGAGTCAGGGGGCAGAGTTGAATATGGTAGCCATCACAAAGGAGAAAGTGCTAGAGAGATTAAGAGGTCTAAAAATTGATAAATCTCCAGGCCCAGATGGGCTACATCCTAGAGTTCTAAAGGAGATAGCTGAAGAAATAGTGGAGGCGTTAGTTATGATCTTTCAAAAGTCACTGGGAGTCAGGGAAAGTCCCAGAGGATTGGAAAATCGCTGTTGTAACCCCCGTGTTCAAGAAGGGAACAAGGAAAAAGATGGAAAATTATAGGCCAATTAGCCTAACCTCGGTTGTTGGCAAGATTCTAGAATCCATTGTTAAGGATGAGATTTCTAAATTCTTGGAAGTGCAGGGTCGGATTAGGACAAGTCAGCATGGATTTATTAAGGGGAGGTCGTGCCTGACAAACCTGTTAGAGTTCTTTGAAGAGATAACAAATAGGTTAGACCAAGGAGAGCCAATGGATGTTATCTATCTTGACTTCCAAAAGGCCTTTGATAAGGTGCCTCACGGGAGACTGCTAAGTAAAATAAGGGCCCATGGTATTCAAGGCAAGGTACTAACATGGATTGACGATTGGCTGTCAGGCAGAAGGCAGAGAGTTGGGATAAAAGGTTCTTTTTCGGAATGGCAACCGGTGACGAGTGGTGTTCCACAGGGTTCAGTGTTGGGGCCACAGCTGTTCTCTTTATATATTAACGATCTAGATGACAGGACTGAGGGCATTCTGGCTAAGTTTGACGATGATACAAAGATAGGTGGAGGGGCAGGTAGTATGGAGGAGGTGGGGAGGCTGCAGAAAGATAGACAGTTTAGGAGAGTGGTCCAAGAAATGGCTGATGAAATTCAACGTGGGCAAGTGCGAGGTCTTGCACTTCGGAAAAAAGAATAGAGGCATGGACTATTTTCTAAACGGTGACAAAATTCATAATGCTGAAGTGCAAAGGGACTTGGGAGTCCTAGTCCAGGATTCTCTAAAGGTAAACTTGCAGGTCGAGTCCGTAATTAAGAACGCAAATGCAATGTTGTCATTTATCTCAAGAGGCTTGGAATATAAAAGCAGGGATGTACTTCTGAAGCTTTATAAAGCATTAGTTAGGCCCCATTTAGAATACTGTGAGCAATTTTGGGCCCCACACCTCAGGAAGGACATACTGGCACTGGAGCGGGTCCAGCGGAGATTCACACGGATGATCCCAGGAATGGTAGGCCTAACATACGATGAACGTCTGAGGATCCTGGGATTATATTCATTGGAGTTTAGGAGGTTGAGGGGAGATCTAATAGAAACTTACAAGATAATGAATGGCTTAGATAGGGTGGATGTAGAGAAGTTGTTTCCATTGGCAGGGGAGACTAGGACCCAGGGGCACAGCCTTAGAATAAAAGGGAGTCACTTTAGAACAGAGATGAAGAGAAATTTCTTCAGCCAGAGAGTGGTAGGTCTGTGGAATTCATTGCCACAGAGGGCGGTGGAGGCCGGGACGTTGACTGTCTTTAAGACAGAAGTTGATAAATTCTTGATTTCGCAAGGAATTAAGGGCTATGGAGAGAGAGCGGGTAAATGGAGTTGAAATCAGCCATGATTGAATGGTGGAGTGGACTCGATGGGCCGAATGGCCTTACTTCCGTTCCTATGTCTTATGGTCACCAGGTGATGCACGATCAATGACCACTAAAGCGAGGTTGTAGTCCAACTGAAGGCTTTAATAAGCTAGATGTTTCCCCCCAGCAGCTCAGGTACAGAATGAGGGCTGCTGGGGCGGTACGGGTTCCTATACCCCGCCTATCAGGGCGGAGCTATTATTCACTCTAGCCAATGGAAAGCATACAGTTTCCACCAATGGTGCTTTAGCCCATCAGCGGTACCTTTAGCCGTAATACCTATAATGCCACATTCACTCCCTGTAAAAAAAAAAAAGAGTCCGGTGGGAGTGGTGGCCAGTAACTACAAAACATAACATGGTATAATTAGTTATGGAGGTACCATAATACCTCCGTACAGTGTTTAGTAACTATTTACAAGTCTGGTAGCTATGTCCATGTGATGGTTTATATTTACAGATTACAGCTAAAATGAAGCAATCAGTCGATCGGGAGCCCTGGTCGTCCTCTGTGAACGTTGGAGCCTCGGTGGTGACTCGGGCGTCTGTGACTCAGGGAGCATGGCTTTGATCGCCATGGCAGCTTAGTCACCCCTAGACGGCGCTGGTGGGGAAATCGGCTGACCTGGGAAGGGAGCGCCTGCAGGGGGCATCGGTGGGTGGGGGGGCCTAGACAGGGACAGCGGAAGGACCGATCCTCCTGTAAGGTGGTGCGGTGGAGGAGAGGGTGGGACTGGTGGATGGAATGTGCGTGGAGTTCCGGCGGGCGCCAGGTCCTGTAGGGAGACCGTATCTTGTCGGCCGCCGGGGTACGCCAGGCGTATTGGGGGTTAGCATAGAGCAGATGGACCCTCTCGACCAACGGGTCAGACGTGTGCGCCCGCACGCTTTTTCGGAGCAGGATGGGTCCGGGTGCTGCCAGCCAGGTCGGGAGCGAGGTCCCAGAGGAGGACTTCCTAGGGAAGACAAGGAGACATTTGTGAGGTGTCTGATTGTTGGTTGTACAGAGTAGTGACCGGATGGAGTGCAGGGCATCCGGGAGGACTTCTTGCCAGCAGAAGACTGGGAGGTTCCTGGACCATAGGGCCAGTAGGACGATCTTCCAGGCCGTTCCGTTCTCCCTCTCTACCCGTCCCGTTATCCCAGGGGTTGTAACTGGTCATCCTGCTCGAGACGATGCCCTTGCTGAGCAGGAATTGACGCAGTTAGTCGCTCATAAAGGAGGACCCCTTATCATTGGTGTATGTAAGCGGGGAACCCGAACAGTGCAAAGATGCTATGGAGGGCCTTGATGACGGTGGTGGCGGTCATGTCGGGGCAGGGGACGGCGAATGGGAACCGGGAGTACTCGTCAATCACGTTCAGGAAGTATGTGTTGCAGTCGGTGGAGGGGCGGGGGCCTTTGAAGTCCACGCTGAGGCGTTCAAAGGGATGGGAAGCCTTTATCAGGTGCGCTCTCTCTGGCCGGTAGAAGTGCGGTTTGCACTCCACGTAGATTTGGCAGTCCCTGGTGGCAGGCCTGACCTCCTCGATGGAGTACGGCAGGATGCGGGTCTTGACGAAGTGGAAAAAGCGAGTGACCCCCGGGTGGCAGAGGTCCTCGTGGAGGGCTCGGAGGCGGTCCACTTGTGCGGTGGCACATGTGCCGCGGGACAGGGCGTCAGGAGGCTCGGTTAGCTTCCCGGGACGATACAAGATCTCGTAGTTGTAGGTGGAGAGTTCGATCCTCCACCGCAAGATCTTGTTGTTTTTTATCTTGCCCCTCTGTGCATTATCGAACATGAAAGCCACCGACCGTTGGTCAGTGAGGAGAGTGAATCTCCCGCCGGCCACGTAATGCCTCTAATGTCGCACAGTTTCTACTATGGCCAGGGCCTCCTTTTCAACTGAGGAGTGGCGGATTTCGGAAGCATGGAGGGTAAAGGAGAAGGCCACGGGTCTGCCCGCTTGGTTGAGGGTGGCCGCCAGAGCTACGTCAGATGCATCGCTCTCGACCTGGAAGGGGAGGGACTTTGCAATGTCTGCTTTGATGCAGTTGAAGGCCTGGCGGGCCTCTATCGACAGGGAAAAAGCTGTGGATTGGATCGGGGAGGGGCCTTGTCCGCATAGTTGGGGACCCACTGGGCGTAGTAGCTAAAAAAACAGGCAGCATTTTAGGGCCTTAGAGCAGTGAGGGAAGGGGAACTCCATAAGGAGGCGCATGCGTTCAGGGTCGGGGCCCATAACTCCATTTCGCACTACGTAGCCAAGAATGGCTAGATGGTCGGTGCTAATCACGCATTTATCCTTATTGTATGTTAGGTTAAGGATTTTAGCGGTCTGGAGAAATGGTGGTTGGTGTCATGGTCCTGCTGGTCGTGGCCGCAGATGGTGACATTATCGAGATACGGGAATGTTGCCCCTAAACCGTACCGGTCAACCATTCGGTCCATCTCGCGCTGGAAGACCGGGACCCCGTTGGTGACACCAAAGGGAACCCTTAAGAAGTGATAGAGCCGTCCGTCTGCCTCGAAGGCAGTGTATTTGTGGTCACTAGTGCAGATGGGGAGCTGGACTTGAGATCCACCGTGGAGAACACCTTACAATGCACGATCCTGTTTACCAGGTCGGATATGCGGGAGAGTGGGTACGCATCCAGCTGCGTAAATCTGTTGATGACCTGACTGTAGTCGATGACCATCCTATGCTTCTCCCCGGTCTTTACCACCACTACTTGAGCTCTCCAGAGGCTGTCACTGGCTTCAATGACCCCTTCCCTCAGTAACCTTTGGACCTCTGACCTAATAAAGATCCGGTCCTGGGCACTGTCACGTCTACTCCTGGTGGCGACAGGTTTGCAATCCGGGGTGAGGTTCGCAAGCAGGGAAGGCGGGTCGGCCTTAAGTGTCGCGAGGCCGCAGACAGTAAGGGGAGGTATAGGGCCGCCGAATTGGAAGGTCAGACTTTGAAGGTTACACTGGAAGACTAAACCCAGAAGTGTAGCCGCGCAGAGGTGGGAAAGGACGTAGAGACGGAAATTTTTGAACTCCCTTCCCTGGACTGTGAGGTTTGCGACACAAAACCCCTTTATCTCCACTGAGTGGGAACCGGAGGCCAGTGAGATTTTTTGATTAACAGGGTGGATGAGGAAGGAACAGCGCCTTACCGTGTCGAGGTGTATGAAGCTCTCCGTGTTCCCAGAGTCGATTAGGCAGGAGGTCTCGTGCCAGTTGATGAAAATGGTTGTCGTAGCGGTTGAGTGTGTTCGAGGTAGAGACTGATCCAGAGTCACCGAGGCTAATCGCAGTAGTTGAGAGTTCTGTTCGGGCAGTGTGTGGTCGGCCGAGCTAGGGTCCTGGGGGTTCATCCAAGATGGCGTCTCCCATTGGTCGCACATGGTCAGGGGTGCACAAAATGGCGGTGCCCATCCCTCCAACGTGGCGTCCGCGGAACAAGATGGCGGCGCAAGGGGTCCACACGTAGCCCTGGGATATGAAGGTGGCGGCGACCGCACGGGGCCCGTGGAGAAGTTGGTGGTTGCGGTCCGCATTAGCCGCTGGAGACCGCGGCCACCGCTCGGGCCTGACATACCCCCACAAAATGGCCCTTTTTGCCACATCCCTTGGATGCGTGGGCCGGGCAGCGTTGGCGGGGGTGCTTGGCCTGCCCGCAAAAGTAGCAGTGGGGCCCCTCGGGGTTGCCAGGCTGCCTTGCAGCGCAGGTCTGTGGGGGAACGGGGGAAGTCTCAGGGTTGCCCGCAATGGGGTTCCACGCTGCCCAGGGGTCTGCCACGCAGTCGGGAACGTAAGCACGGGTGTTCCTGGAGGCCACGTTCAGGGAGCCTGCAAGGGCCCGTGTCTCCGAGACCCAGGGTGTCCTTTTCTAACAGGCGCTGGCGGATTTGTGAAGAAAGCATACCTGCCACGAAAGCGGCCCGGACTAAGAGTTCCATGTGTTCGCTCGCCGAAACTTGCGGGCAGCCGCAGCTTCTTCCCAGCACCATGAGTGCGCGGTAGAATTCCTCGAGCGATTTCCCCAGGGGTTTGTCGCCTTGTTGCAAGCAGGTGCCGGGCGTAGACCTGGTTTACCGGGCGAATATAGTGTCCTTTTAGCAGCTCAATTGCTGCATGGAAGTCTCCCGCTTCCTCGATGAGGGTGTAAATTTCCGGGCTCACCCTTGAGTGCAGGATGTGCAGTTTCTGCTCTCCTGTGGGTGCTTTTGCGGCTGTCTCGAGATACTCTTTAAAACACGCCAGCCTGTGCTTAAAGATTACCGCTGAGTTCGCTGCGTGGGGGCTAAGTTGCAGACACTCCGGCTTGATTCGGAGCTCCATCCTTTCTTCTTAAAAAAAACTAGCTTATTAAATTGCTGCACGATCAATGACCACGAAAGCGAGGTTGTAGTCCAACTGAAGGCTTTAATAAGCTAGAATGAGGGCTGCTGGGGCAGCACAGGTTCTTATACCCCACCTATCAGGGCGGAGCTATTATACACTCTAGCCAATAGAAAGCATAGTTTCCACCAATGGTGCTTTAGCCTATCAGGTACCATAATACCACACCGGGGTCAGAGAACATGAGGAACACGTCATCAGCGTAAGCCGAGAGGGCCACCCCCATGTCCGGCTCACGCCGAACCAGCCCCGACAACCTCCTCCGCAGGAGGCATAGGAAAGGCTCCACGCATACAGAATGAAGTTGGCCGGACAAGGGGCAGCCCTGACGCACCCCTCTCCTAAAGCGAAGGGGTGCCATCAGGGACCCGTTAACTTTAAATCAGACACCGAGGCGGCGTACAATAATCGGACCCAGGCGACGAAGTGCATCCCGAATCCGAAAGCTCGCAGAGTCCCGAGCAAATACTCGTACCCCACCCTGTCGAATGCCTTCTCATGGTCAAGAGACAGGAAGGCACTCGACATACCAGTCCTCTGGGTGAAATTAATAATGTTCCGGACCAGATGAATGTTGTCATAAATGGTGCGACCCGGGACTTTGTAGGACAGGTCAGGGTGAATCATGTGGTCCAGCACAGGGCCAAGGCTTAAAGACATTGCCTTGGCAAAGATTATGTAGTCCGTGCTGAGAAGGGAGACCGGTCGCCAGTTGAAGTAGGCAGAGATCCCCCTTCTTGGGCAGCAGGGCAATGATGGCCCTGTGCCATGAAAGGGGCATCTCCCCAGTCGCAATACATTCCCCCAGGACCCCCGCATAGTCACTCCCTAGGACGTCCAGGACGCCCTGAAGAACTCCACGGTCAGCCCATCCAGCCCTGGGGTTTTGCCCCGTGACAAGCTGTCCAGGGTGCCAGTCAACTCTTGGAGGTTGATGGTTTGATCAAGCCTACCGGCACCCTCCAGGCTGACCTGCGGCAGGTCCTCCCCACAGAACTTTGCAAGCGTCCTCATTGGACGGATCCGGAGAGAAGAGGTCAGAGTAAAAGTCCCTGACCAGGGTCCTGACCCCCTCCGGATAAGAGACGAGGGACCCGTCATCGGCCAGCAGCGTAGAAATCTGCCGACATGCCCCGCGTCCTCTTTCCAGCAAGTAGAAGGAGGGGGAGCCGCGGTCCATGTCCGCCAAGAGACGGATCCGCGACCTCACGTACGCGCCACGGGACCCGGCAAGTTGCAGGTCCCGCAGCGCGCCCTTCTCTCTGTACACCCGCCCCAGGGCCGGGTCCTCATCGGGCTGAGAAAGACGTGACTCCAGATCGAAGAGTTCCTCAGCCAATTTGGCGATCGTGGAGTTCCGCCCCGCCGTAGACTCCTGTGTGTACCCCTGACAGAAGGCGCAGACGTGAGTCTTGCCCATGTCCCACCATAGCCTCAAGGAGGGGAAGCCACCCAGATTCCTTCTCCAGCCAGCCCAGAAATGGCGAAACGAGTCCAGGAACTGCTCGTCCTCCAGCAGCAGATTGTTAAGCCAGTATGCGGACCGTGTCTGAGAACGGGACGGGGCGAGCCCCGCCCACACCAGGTGGTGATCTGAGCGCAGCACCTGCTCCACAGAGGCCTTCAGAACGCTGGGCAAGTAAGTCTTGGAAATATAAGGACCGTCGATTCTGGACAGAGGGCACACAAAGGTGTACGCCCACAATTCAGGATGGAGAGTCCGCCAGTCATCCACCAAGTCGAAGGACCTAACCAGGTCCCTCAACTTCCACCGGCGAGCTGCGCTGGACTCCACAACGGTCCTAGTCCTGGAAGGTGCAATTAAAATCCCCTCCGAGGATGTTGCACTCGCCTACCGGAATGGTGCCTAGAAGAGTGAACACTTCTTCATAGAAAGTCGCCTGCTGCGGCCCGACCAGGGGAGCGTAGACATTCACAAAATGAAGCACCACATCCCCGTTGCGGACTGTTAAGTGCAACAGACAGCCTGGCACTGGTTCCTTGACCCCCAAGATCTCCGGCTGAAAATGTGGAGCCAACAAGATGGCCACCCCTCCCGAACGTGGGGCCAAGTGACTAATGAAGACTCCTCCTTGCCACTCCAGGGTACACGGAGCTTTGTTATCCGGAATGGCGTGGGCTTCCTGCAGAAAGCACACCCTGTACTTTCTGTCCCAAAGGATAGAGAAGAACTGGAAAGGGCAGTGCGCGTCCTTGCTGCTGAGGCTGGTTATGGTTACCTCCATGTCAGCAGTAGTCTTTCTCCTTCACCAACACCTTTATTCAATGCACAGAGGGAGTAGAGGCTCAATGCCCCCTCCACTCCCTCATGAGCCTCGCGAGGAACAGAACAGCTCGCCGCCACTCCTCCTGGTCCTGATCGAAATCCCACACCTTTCTGGCATAGACAAGGGCGGACTCTAGGAGCAGCCCCAGATTTCCCCAGCTGTCCAGAGCCAGCCGCAAACAGTCCTGGTGACAGTGATGCTTTTTCAGAAATGCTCGGAGGTCTCCCGAGAAGATGAGGGGAGACTCGGTGCTGGGTGTGACAGCGCCCTCTGCCTCGCTGCAGAGAGTCTAAATCCCCCTCCTCACCAGTCACCGAGCAGCCTTCCTCCTCCGAGCGGTCACCACCTGAGCCAAAGTCCCCCGCCACATGGAGTGTGGCGGGCAACACGGGCCCACTGGCTAGCCCTAGGCCAGAGTCGATCCCACCCCCAGGATCGTCCTCAGGCAGGACCCTCGCAAGCTCCCCCCGCGATTCAGAGTCTGTGGGCGGCGGCAGCTCCGACCCAGCCTCCACTGTCGATGCCAGGCCCTCGGAGAGACCCGGGGAAACCCCCAGGAACAGTTCCGGGACGGAACCTGGGCTCCCTGGCATTGTCTGTTTTGGTGTTGTGAGTGGGAGCCTTCCTCACCGTCGCCCGCCCACGACCCGAATATATAGAGGCTCTGGTGGCTGTCGCCGGCCCCTGGCGAAGAACAAGAGGCGGCGACCGGGGAGTAAATCTCCACCGGACAGAACGAGCCCTCGGGGGTCACGTCTCCGCCCGACCCCGGGCCTCCCTGCTTGGGGGATGACAGCAGCTCTACTGGCTCGGGGGTCTCGAAGTCCTCCTTGGCCTTGCTTTTCTTTTTCATTTGCACGGGACTGGGTGTTAGGGGGATGTAAACAAGCACGGGAGACCCCCACCCCCTCACCGGGGGAGGGGGCAGCAAGATCCACCTCCCCCCCCCCCCCTCCTGCCCAGACAGATGGCGCTTGCGGGGAGGGCGTGGCTCGGGATCGCCCTGCTGCACGGCCTCCATTGCAGGAGAGGCCTCGGCAGCATCCCCCTCCGCCACGTCGCCCGGCCCCTGTGATGGCGAGGAGGGCTGACCCTCACCCGCCTCAGGACCATCAGTCGTGTCATCACCACACTCTGGAGCCCGGTCGGTGGTCTCTCCAGGCCCCTCAGGTTGTTGCGGGGTGGCGGAGTCTGGAGGTGACAACGGAACGTCTTCCAGCTCAGGGCCGGGTGCAGGAACCCCGCCTCCCTCTGGAGTCCGGTCGGTGGTCTCTCCGGGCCCCCCAGATTGTTCCAGGGAAGCGGCGTCCCGATATGAGGCTGCGGCCTCAGTGCTGGTTGAGATGGGCACAGGGATAGCGGCCGGGACCAGACCTAGGTGTGGACTGCCCGGTCTAACTCCCGTGCCGCCGTGCGTTTTGCCCTCTTTTTCTCTGCTGGCCAAGCGGAAGTTCCCCCTCCACCAGCAGCCTCAGTGTTATCAGCGGCCGGCTACTGGGCAGACGAAGCGGTGGTAGAGGAGAGGGGGGCAGTGCCAGCCACAGCCACCGCAGAGGTGGTGTTGGCAGCGGCCGTCAGAGTGGGGCAGTTACGGCGGATGTGGCCCAGCCGTCTGCAGGCATGGCACCGCACGCCATCCGCTGACCAAAACACCTTGCGGTCCTCCCCTTAATGGGAGACCACAAAACCTCCCTCGGTGACCTCCTCCCGGGTCAGGCGGATAAAAACCTGATGCCAGAAGGAGCATATTGGTGGAGGGAGGGGTCCCGAAGGCAGAGCGTCAGCGGCTCCACCCCGGACCGGTCCTCCCCCAGTAGGTTGAGATGGGGGAGGAGGAGCTCAGTGGGAAGGTAGGGCGGGACGTTTGAAAGAACGACATGTTCGACAGTGGCCTCCAGCGGGTCCACCACCACGTGTGTCCCACCTACTGTGAGCCCCCTTTCCAGGGCCCGGTGGACCGTTAGCTTGGCCCACAGGAAAAACACTGCCTTACCATACATTCTCGAGGCGGCTACGATGGCAGAGGGGCCGACAGCCCCGGCCATCGCATGGGTGCACGCCTCGATGGTCATTGTAGGGTGGGCACAGCACTTCACCCCCAGCTGCCGCGTTAGCAGGCGGAAGGGAGAGGGCGCCACAGAGGCAGCAGAAGGTCAAGAGGCTGCCGCCACCCACACAAGTTCTTGGCACATCCTCCACTCTGCCGGGGGCAGGGCGGCCCCCGGGGTGCTGGACATGCTCACCCCTGGTACGACCCGGCAGTGTAAAAAGATCAAAGAATAGGGAAGGGGGGGGGGGGGGGGGGATGTGGCACCTTAAATACAGGTGCCACAAGGGAAAGTGCTGCAGGGCAACAGCAGAGCAGGGCAGCGTTCTTCAGCCCTGAAGGGGCCTAAACTAATGTCCCGAGCTGCCCTACACCCACCACAGGTGGTGCAAAGGCGGGCGGATGATGCTCTTCAGCCCTGCAGGGGCCCGAAACGAAGTCCTTTGCCACAGCCCCAGGTGGTCCCACTCCCACCTCAGGCAGAGAGGTGGGAGGACAGAAGGCTGGCAAGCAGGGCCTTCACCCCAGGAGGGGGCCTACAGCACCAGGCCCCAGGTGGTCCCCCTCCCATCTCAGACACAGGGCTGGGAAGACAGAAGGTGGGGCAGGTAAGGTTGGGGATTAGGAAGGAGACTGTGAAGCATTCACCTACAAGTTGTTTGTTTCGAAGAAGGTGAATTTTCATTCAACTTTAAACAAAGACTCAACTTGCAGCTGGAGCTTGTTAATTAGTTAATTGGATTAGACCAGTTTTCAGAGGCAAGATTCACAGTATAAATGTGAGCCAGCTACAGTGCAGACTCTGTTTGCACGGAGTGCTGAATTTGGGTGCATTTGAGTGTTTAGTGAGAGTTTGGTGACTGAGGAAATGTAGGAAATGAAATGAAAGGACCACCTTACTCCCTCCTCACCTAACTCCCTCAAAGAGCGTGAAGGGAGCCGGGTTTGCAGAGAGTGCAGCTGACTGGGAGCAGAGTCGGAGAGCGGAGTTCAAGTTGGTCCACAGGGCAGCTATATTCTGTAAGGTAAGAGGGGATGGAGACTAGGGCAGTTGCATGCTCCTCCTGTAGGATGTGGGTGGTGAGGGATACCACCAGTGTCCCCACTGACTATACCTGTGGGAAGTGCACCCAACGCCTCAGAGACCATGTTAGGGAACTGGAGCTGGATGAACTTCATGGCCGTTCCCCTTCAAAACAAGTATATCGTTTTGGATGCTGTTTGGGGGGGGGGGGGGGGGGGGGGGGGGAGAGAGGTTGTAGGGGGGATGAGCTACCGGTGGAATGCCCTAGCGGCCAGGTCTCGCGCACGGAGTCTGGCTCTGGGGCTCAGAAGGGAAGGGGGAGAATAGAAAAGCAATAGTGATAGGAGACTCAATGGTTAGGGGAATAGATAGGAGATTCTGTGGACGTGAGCGAGACTCCCGGAAGGTATGTCGCCTCCCGGATGCCAGGGATGTCTCGGATCGGGTCTTCAGAATCCTTAAGGGGGAGGGGGGAGCAGCCAGAAGTCGTGGTGCACATTGGTACCAACGACGTGGGTCGGAAAAGGGGTGTGCATGTAATAAAGGAGTTTAGGGAGTTAGGCTGGAAGTTAAAAGCCAGGACAGACAGAGTTGTCATCTCTGGTTTGTTGCCAGTGCCACGTGAGAGCGAGGCTAGGAATAGCGAGAGTGCGCAGTTGAACACGTGGCTGCAGGAATGGTGTAGGAGGGAGGGCTTCAGGTATTTGGATAATTGGAGCAAATTCTGGGGAAGGTGGGACCTGTACAAGCAGGACAGGTTGCATCCGAACCAGAGGGGCACCAATATCCTGGGAGGGAGGTTTTCTAGTACTCTTCGGGAGGGTTTAAACTAATTTGGCAGGAGAATGGGAACCAGATTTGTAGTCCAGCAACTAAGGTAGCCAATGTTCAGGATGTCAAAGCGTGTAGTGAGGCAGTGGGGAAGGTAACACTGACAAAGGAGAGTACTGGCAGGCACGGAGATGGGTTGAAGTGTGTATACTTCAACACAAGAAGCGTCAGGAATAAGGTGAGTGAACTTAACGCATGGTTCGGTACTTGGGACTACGATGTGGTGGCCATCATGGAAACTTGGATAGATGAGGGGCAGAAATGGTTGTTGGAGGTTCCTGGTTATAAATGTTTCAATAAGATGAGGGAAGATGGTAAAAGGGGGGGGGGTTGCATTGTTAATTAGAGATAGTATAACAGCTGCAGAAAGGCAGTTCGAGGAGGATCTGCTTACTGAGGTAGTATGGGTTGAAGTCAGAAACAGGAAAGGGGCAGTCACCTTGTTAGGAGTTTTCTATAGGCCCCCCAATAGCAGCAGAGACGTGGAGCAACAGATTGGGAAAGATTTTGGAACGGTGCAGAAGTCACAGGGTAGTAGTCATGGGCGACTTTAACTTCCCAAATATTGAGTGGAAACTCTTTAGATCAAATAGTTTGGATGGGGTGGTGTTTGTGCAGTGTGTCCAGGAAGCTTTTCTAACAGTATGTAGATTGTCCGACCAGAGGGGAGGCCATATTGGATTTGGTACTTGGTAAAGAGCAGGGCAAGTGATAGATTTGTTAGTGGGGGAGCATTTTGGAGATAGTGACCACAATTCTGTGACTTTCGCTTTAGTAATGGAGAGGGATAGGTGCATGCAACAGGGCAAGGTTTACAATTGGGGGAAGGGTAAATATGATGCTGTCAGACAAGAACTGAAGTGCATAAGTTGGGAAGATAGGCTGTCAGGGAAGGACACAATTGAAATGTGGAACTTGTTCAAGGAACAGATACTACGTGTCCTTGATATGTTTGTCCCTGTCAGGCAGGGAAGAGATGGTCAAGTGAGGGAATCATGGTTGACAAGAGAGGTTGAATGTCTTGTTAAGAGGAAGAAGGATACTTATGCAAGGTTCAGACAGGGAGCTGGAGGGATACAAGATAGCCAGGAGGGAACTGAGAAAGGGATTAGGAGAGCAAAGAGAGGGCATGAAGCGGGTAGGATCAAGGAAAACCCCCAAGGCCTTTTACATACATGTGAGAAATATGAGAATGACTAGAGCGATCCGATTAAGTACAGTAGCGGGAGATTGTGTATTCGGTCTGAAGAGATAGGAGAGGTCTTGAACGAGCAGTTTTCTTCAGTATTTATGAATGAGAGGGGCCATATTGTTGGAGAGGACAGTGTGAAACAGACTGGTAAGCTCAAGGAGATACTTGTTAGGAGGGATGATGTGTTGGGAATTTTGAAAAACTGGAGGAAAGACAGGTCCCCCAGGCCTGACGGGATATATCCAAGGATTCTATGGGAAGCAAGAGATGAAATTGCAGAGCCGTTGGCAATGATCTTTTCATCCTCACTGTCAACAAGGGTGGTACCAGGGGATTGGAGAGTGGCGAATGTCGTGCCCCTGTTCAAAAAAGGGAATAGGGATAACCCTGGGAATTACAGGCCAGTTAGTCTTACTTCGGTGGTAGGCAAAGTAATGGAAAGCATACTGAGGGATAGGATTTCTGAGCATCTGGAAAGACACTGCTTGATTAGGGATAGTCAGCACGGATTTGTGAGGGGTAGGTCTTGCCTCAAGTCTTATTGAATTCGGTGAGGAGGTGACCAAGCACGTGGATGAAGGTAAAGCAGTGGATGCCCAGGGCTGGACAGATCGAGGTCCAGGACCGGAAGGAGGCCGTCTGCAGCTAGGGTGCCTAAGGACTTTATAGAGCAGATGGGAGGAGTAGACCCCTGGAGATTTAGTAGACCTAGGAGTAAGGAGTTTTCGTTTTTCTCCTATGTCCACAAAGTTTATTCACGGATAGACTTTTTTGTTTTGGGAAGGGCACTGATCCCGAAGGTGACGGGGACAGAGTACACGGCTATAGCTATTTCGGATCACGCTCCACATTGGGTGGACCTGGAGATAGGAGAGGAAAAAGAACAGCGTCCACCCTGGAGAATGGACATGGGATTATTGGCAGATGAGGGGGGTGTTTAAGGGTGAGGGGGTGTATTGAAAGGTACTTGGAACTCATTGATAATGGGGAGGTTCAGGTGGGAGTGGTCTGGGAGGCGCTGAAGGCAGTGGTTAGAGGGGAGCTGATATCTATTAGGGCACATAAAGGAAAGCAGGAGGGTAGGGAAAGGGAGCGGTTGTTGAAAGAACTTCTGAGGGTGGACAGACAATATGCGGAGGCACCGGAGGAGGGACTGTACAGGGAAAGGCAAAGGCTACATGTAGAATTTGACTTGTTGACTACAGGTAATGCAGAGGCACAATGGAGGAAGGCACAGGGTGTACAGTACGAATATGGGGAGAAGGCGAGCAGGTTGCTGGCCCACCAACTGAGGAAAAGGGGAGCAGCGAGGGAGATGGGGGGGGGGGGGGGGTGAGAGATGAGGAGGGAGAGATGGAGCGGGGAGCGGAGAGAGTGAATGGAGTGTTCAAGGCATTTTATGAAAGATTATATGAAGCTCAGCCCCCGGATGGGAAGGAGAGAATGATGTGCTTTCTGGATCAGCTGGAATTTCCTAAGGTGGAGGAGCAGGAGAGGGCAGGACTGGGAGCACAGATTGAGACGGAGGAAGTAGTGAAGGGGATTGGGAGCATGCAGGCGGGGAAGGCCCCGGGACCAGACGGATTCCCAGTTGAATTCTATAGGAAATATATGGATTTGCTGGCCCCGCTACTGATGAGAACCTTTAATGAGGCGAGGGAAAGGGGGCAGCTGCCCCGACTATGTCAGAGGCAACGATATCGCTCCTCCTAAAGAAGGAAAAAGACCCGCTGCAATGCGGGTCCTATAGGCCTATTTCCCTCCTGAATGTGGACGCTAAGATTCTGGCCAAGGTAATGGCAACGAGGATAGAGGATTGTGTCCCAGGGGTGGTTCATGAGGACCAAACTGGGTTTGTGAAGGGGAGACAGCTGAATACAAATATATGGAGGCTGCTAGGGGTAATGATGATGCCCCCACCAGAGGGGGAAGCGGAGATAGTGGTGGCGATGGATGCCGAGAAAGCATTTGATAGAGTGGAGTGGGATTATCTGTGGGAGGTGCTGAGGAGATTTGGCTTTGGAGATGGGTATATCAGGTGGGTACAGTTGCTGTATAGGGCCCCGATGGCGAGCGTGGTCACGAATGGACGGGGGTCTGATTATTTTCGGCTCCATAGAGGGACGAGGCAGGGATGTCCTCTGTCCCCGTTATTGTTTGCACTGGCGATTGAGCCCCTGGCCATAGCATCGAGGGGTTCCAGGAAGTGGAGGGGAGTACTCAGGGAAGGAGAAGAACACCGGGTATCTCTGTATGCGGATGATTTGTTGTTATATGTGGCGGACCCGGCGGAGGGGATGCCAGAGATAATGCGGATACTTGGGGAGTTTGGGGATTTTTCAGGGTATAAATTGAACATGGGGAAAAGTGAGTTGTTTGTGGTGCATCCAGGGGAGCAGAGCAGAGAATTAGAGGATTTACCGTTGAGGAAGGTAACAAGGGACTTTTGGTACTTGGGGATCCAGATAGCCAAGAATTGGGGTACATTACACAGGCTTAATTTAACACGGTTGGTGGAACAGATGGAGGAAGACTTTAAGAGATGGGACATGGTGTCCCTGTCACTGGCAGGGAGGTTGCAGGCGGTTAAAATGGTGGTCCTCCTGAGATTCCTTTTTGTGTTTCAGTGCCTCCCGGTGGTGGTCACGAAGGCTTTTTTCAAAAGAATCGAGAAGAGTATTAGGAGTTGTGTGTGGGCCGGGAAGACCCCGAGAGTGAGGAGGGGATTTTTGCAGCGTAGTAGGGACAGGGGGGTCTGGCACTACCAAGCCTAAGTGAGTACTACTGGGCCGCCAATATTTCAATGGTGTGTAAGTGGATGGGAGAAGAGGAGGGAGCGGCGTGGAAGAGATTGGAGAGGGCGTCCTGCAGGGGGACTAGCCTACAAGCTATGGTGACGGCACCGTTGCCGTTCTCACCGAAGAAATACACCACAAGCCCGGTGGTGGTGGCTACATTGAAAATTTGGGGGCAAGAAAGAAAGGAATCGGACGGACTCTCAGGGATGTTATTGTATATGTAGAGGCACTTGTTTTAGGTAATGTATACTGGACTGTTGGATTGTATCTTTGGAGAGTATTTATTTTTGACAAGGCAGTTGCCATTTAGTTTGGTTTTTGTTTCTGTTCATATATTATTTATTTATTTGTTTAAAACTGGCCACTGTTATTTATATTGCTTTATTGTTGTTTAAAAGAAACACTACGTACTGTTTGTTTGGCCAAAAAATCTTGAATAAAATATATATATATATTTTTAAAAAGCAGTGGATGTAGCGTACATGGATTTTAGTAAGGCATTTGATAAGGTTTCCCATGGTAGGCTTATGCAGAAAGTAAGGAGGCAGGGGCTGTGGGAAATTTGGCCAGTTGGATAACGAACTGGCTAACCGATAGAAGTCAGAGAGTGCTGGTGGATGGCAAATATTCAGCCTGGAGCCCAGTTATCAATGGTGTACCGCAGGGATCAGTTCTGGGTCCTCTGCTGTTTGTAATTTTCATTAATGACTTGGATGAGGGAGTTGAAGGGTGGGTCAGTAAATTTGCAAACGATACGAAGATTGGTGGCGTTATGACGTGGCGATGATACGCAAGTGGGTAATGGAGGGGCGGTGTGGAGGGGGAGGGGCGGCGTGGAAGAGGCTGGAGATGGCGTCCTGTGTGGGCACGAGCCTGGGGGCGCTGGTGATGGCACTGCTGCCGCTTCCTCCGAGGTACACGAGGTAGCGGCGACCCTCAATATCTGGGGGCAATGGAGATGCCACAGGGGGGAGGTGGGGACTTCGGTGTGGTCCCCGATACAGAAGAACCGTCGGTTTGTCCCGGGGAAAATGGATGGGGAGGGGGGTTCGTGAGTTGGCACAGGGCAGGTATTAGGAGGATGGGGGACCTGTTCATAGATGGGAAGTTTGCGAGCCTTGGGGAGCTGGAGGAGAAATTCAGGCTCCCCCGGAAATGCTTTCAGATATATGCAGGTAAGGGCATTAGTTAGGCGACAGATGGTGGAGTTTCAGCTGCTGCCGGCACGCAGGGTCCAGAACAGGGTGCTTTCGGGAGGGGGGTGGGTTGGAGAGGTTAGGTCGGCCATTTATCAGGTAATGCAGGAGGAAGAGGCCTCGGCGGAAGTGGGAGGAGGAGCTGGGGGAGGAGATCGACGAGGGTAGGTGGATGCTCTGGGAAGGGTAAATTCTTCCTCCTCTTGCGCGAGGCTCAGCCTGATACAATTTAAGGTGCTGCATAGGGCGCACACGACCAGGGCACGGCTAAGCCAGTTTTTTCGGAGCGAGGATAGATGTGCGACGTGTTCGGGGAGCCCAGCAAACCACACCCACATGTTCTGGGCATGTCCAGCATTGGAGGAGTCCTGGAGGGGTGTAGCGAGGACGGTGTCAAGGGTAGTGAATTCCAGGGTTAGGCCTAGCCGGGGTCTCGCAATATTTGGGGTGTCGGACGAGCCGGGAGGCGAAAGAGGCCGGTATTCTGGCCTTTGCGTCCCTGGTAGCCCGGTGAAGGATTCTGCTTCAGTGGAAGGATGTGAGGCCCCCAAGCGTGGAATCCTGGATTAACGACATGGCAGGGCTCATTAAATTGGAGAAGTTGAAATTTGCCTTAAGGGGATCTGTGCAAGGGTTCTTCAGGCGGTGGCAGCCATTCGTAGACTTCCTGGCAGAGCGTTAGGAGATGGTCAGCAGCAGCAGCAACCGTGGGGGGGGGGGTGCACTATCGTTTACTGTTTAACGTTTATTTGTTTATTTATGCACTTCTGTTCTTGTTGTTTTATTATGTGTGTAAAGGGGGGGGGGTTCTATTTTTCTGTTGTGATAATCTGTGGAAAATTTTGAATAAAAATTATTTTTAAAAAGATTGGTGCAGTTGTGGATAGTGAGGAGGGCTGTTGTCGGCTGCAAAGAGACAAAGATAGGATGCAGAGCTGGGCTGAGAAGTGGCAGATGGAATTTAATCCTGAAAAGTGTGCGGTTGTCCATTTTGGAAGGACAAATATGAATGCGGAATACAAGGTTAACGGTAGGGTTCTTGGCAATGTGGAGGAGCAGAGAGATCTTGGGGTCTATGTTCATACATCTTTGAAAGTTGCCACTCAAGTGGATAGAGCTGTGAAGAAGGCCCATGGTGTGCTAGCGTTCATTAGCAGAGGAATTGAATTTAAAAGCTGTGAGGTGATGATGCAGCTGTACAAAACCTTGGTACGGCCACATTTGGAGTACTGCAGTTCTGGTCGCCTCATTTTAGGAAGGATGTGGAAGCTTTGGAAAAGGTGCAAAGGAGATTTACCAGGATGTTGCCTGGAATGGAGAGTAGGTCTTACGAGGAAAGGTTGAGGGTGCTGGTCCTTTTCTCAATAGAACGGAGAAGGATGAGGGACGAACTTGATAGAGGTTTAGAAGATGATCAGGGGAATAGATAGAGTAGACAGTCAGAGACTTTTTCCCGGGTGGAACAAACCATTACAAGGGGACATAAATTGAAGGTGAAAGGTGGAAGATATAGGAGGGATATCAGAGGTAGGTTCTTTACCCAGAGAGTCGTGGGGGCATGGAATGCACTGCCTGTGGAAGTAGTTGAGTCAGAAACATTAGAGACCTTCAAACGGCTATTGGATAGGTACATGGATTACAGTAGAATGATGGGGTGTAGATTAATTCGTTCTTAATAGAGGACAAAAGTTCGGCACAACATCGTGGGCCGAAGGGCCTGTTCTGTGCTACATTTTTCTATGTTCTATATGGTTGATTTGCGGAAGGGGGGGGGTGGCCTCAAGAGTGCTTGCGTATTTGAGAAGTCTAAAGGTGGCCGTGGCTTTTTTGAAAGAAATACATTTGAAGATTGGGGACCAAACTAGGCTTAGGAAAGGGTAGGTAGGGCAGGTATTTCATTCTCACACGGAATCGAAGACGAGGGAGGAAGTGGTATTGATAAATAAACGGGTAGCTTTTGAAGTGGGGAGCATAGTGGCAGATTATGGTGAGTGGGAAATTGGAAGGGATGCCGGTGGTATTGGTGAATGTTTATGCCCCCCAACTGGGATAATGTAGAGTTCATGAGGTGAGTATTGGGGAAGATTCCAGACCTGGACTCACACCAATATGTAGAGATGAACGACACGGGGGATGTTTCGGCTACCACGCTGTGGGAGGCATTGAAGGAAATAGTAAAGAGGGAGTTTATTTCTGTACGGGCACACAGGGATAAGACAGAGGAGGTGGAGATTGGAGAGGTTAGTGCAGCAGATTTTGCAGATGGATAGGAGGTATTCGGAGGCACAGGAGGCAGGGTTGTTGAGAGAGCGGCAGAAACTACAGATGGAGTTTGGGTTATTATCTATGGGGAAGATGGTCGGGCAGTCGAGGAGGGCGAAGGGGGCGGTCTATGAATATGGGGAAAAGGAGTGTAGGATGTTGGCACATCAACTGAGGAAGCAGGAGACAGCGAGGGGGATCAGAAAAGTGAAGGAATGGGGAGGGAAACGACGACACGGTCTTGGATCCGGTGGCGGTGAATGTGGTGTTTGGGGATCTTTACAAGAGGCTGTATGAGTTGGAACCCCCCGGCCAGGGTGGAGGGAATGAGACGATTATTAGAGGTGTTGGAGTTCCCGAGGATGGAGGAGGACCCGGTGGAGAGGCTGGGAGTCCCCATAGGGCTGGTGGAGGGTCTTGGGGCAATGCAGGCGGGGAAGCCCCGGGCCCGGAAGGGTTTCCAGTGGATTTTTTCAAAACATTCTCGGGGGACCTGGGGCCTCTGCTGGTGAGGGCGTTTAATGAGGCGAGGGAGCAGGTGGTGCTCCCCACCCCCACAATGTTATCACAGGCCTTGATCTCTTTTTAAATTTTAAAAGAGGGATAAGGATCCGGAGCAATGTGGGTCCTTCAGACCAATTTCGCTATTAAATGTGGACGCCAAGTTACTGACCAAGACCTTGGCCTCAAGGATCGATGATTGTGTGCCGGGAGTGATAGAGGAGGAGGCATCTGTCAGCCAACATCAGGAGGTTACTGAACGTTATAATGATGCCTCTGGAGGGACCAAGTGTGGAGGTGGTGGTCGCCATGGATGCAGAGAAGGCCTTCGATCGGATGGAGTGGGATTATTTGAGAGGCTCTGGGGCTGTTTGGGTTCGGTCAGGGCTTTGTGGACTGGGTCCGGTTATTGTACCAGGCACCGGGGGCGAGTGTGTGTACAAAGCGGGTGAGCTCAGAATACTTCCAAGCTGCACCGGGGGATGAGGCAGAGATGTCCACTCGCCCCACTGCTCTTTGTTATGGCTATAGAGCCACTGCAATGGTGCTGAGAACGTCAAGGGATTGGCAGGGAATAGTGGGGGGAGGAGAGGTGGTGGAGCATAGGATCTCACTGTATCCAGATGACTTGCTGCTTTATATTTCAAACCAGTTGGAAGGTATTGGGGGTATTATGAGGATTTTGGCCTGTTCCCAGGGTATAAATTAAACTTGGGGAAGAGAGATCTTTCCGATCCAGGCGAGGGGGCAGGAGGGGAGGCGCCATTTAGGGTGATGGGGAGAACTTCTGATAATTGGGCATTCAGGTGGCACAGGGGCGGGAGCAGCTGCACAAGTTGAATTTGGCTCGGCTGGTGGAACAGATGGAGGACTTTGGGAGGTAGGATGTGCTCCCACTGTCATTGGCGGGACGGGTGCCATCAGTGAAGATGACGGTCCTCAGAGGTTCTCGTTTGTGTTCCAGAACCTCCCGATTTTTATTCCCAAGGCTTTTTTTTTTTTAAAAAGGAGGGTGAACGTGGTGAGTTGAGGGTTTGTTTGGGCAGATAAAGCCCCGTAGATGAAGACGGTGGTGGTGGCAGCCCTCAGGGTGTGTGTGTTATTCGCAGGTGAGGGACTTTGTTCGGAGGCAGGTACCGTCCTTTCTTCACTTGCCGCCCCAGAGGCTGCAGGACAAGGTGGTGTGAAGAACAGGGGTAGGGGAAGGGAAGGTGTCAGAAATTTACAAGGAACTGATGGACTGGGAGGGAGCCCCGAGAAGGGCAGTGAAGTGCAAGTGGGAGGAAGAGTTGGGTAGGGAGTTGGAGGCTGGGTTGTGGGAGGATGCCGTGAGGAAAGAGTGACTGCATCGTCATTGTGCGCTAGGCTTAGCCTTATCCAGTTTAAGGTGGTACATAGGGCACATATGATTGGCCAAGATGAGCAGGTTTTTTGAAGGGATGGCGGATAGTTGTGGGCGGGCCCGCGAATCATGTCCACATGTTTTGGACATGTCCGAAGCTTGGGGGATTCTGGCAGGGGTTTGCCAACGTTATGTTGGAGGACTTGACTCGGTTGGGAGGGGGAGGGGGGTTTAAAATGGGAGCAGGGGAGTTAGGAAGTGGGGCAGGTTGGTGGGGTATTTTCTGGAGTTGGTTATTTGCGGTCCTGTTGGCTGGATTTGATTTGTGATTATGTTTGTTGTGTTAATATATAAATGCCTCAATAAAATGTTTTTCAAACGAAAGGGATGGAACAGGTGGGTTGGTGGTGGCACCAGAGCAGGCGAACAAGACGTTTGAGGGCTTTTATAGGGGTTTGAAGTCTCAGCCGCCTGAGGATGAGTCGGAGATGAGCGAATGTCTGGAGCGTCCGGAGGTTGAAGGGTGCAGGCAGCAATAGAGAAGTTGTAATTGGGCAAGGAATTGGGGCTAGATGGGTTCTCGGTGGAATTTTATAAGAAGTTCAAAGATAAGTTGGCACCGCTGATGGGGGAAATGTTTGAGGACCCTATGACAAAGGGAGGATTGCTGGAGACAATGAAGCAGGCATCTATTTCATTGTTACTGAAAAAGGAGTAGGATCCGGCAGTGTGGGTCATACAGGTCCATTTGTCTACCAAATGTGGATGCCAAGATATTGGCGAAGGTATTGCCGGTGAGGTGAGTCTCCCAAGGTGGTGAGGAAGATCAGACTGGGTGCTTGAGGGCAGGTGTAGCTGAACGTGGTGCTTTCTCCGGCAGAGGGGAAGGAGTTAGAAATGGTAATGGCATTAGATGTGGAGAAAGCATTTGACAAAATGGAATGGGAGGGTACTGGAGAGGTTTGGGATTGGGCCCATTTGTGGCATGGGTGAAACTGTTATACAGAGATCCAACAGCCCATGTGCAGACGAATGATACAAATTTGGGGTACTTCCCACTATTTCAGGGAACAAGGCAGGGATGCCACATGTCGGCCCTTCGAGCTTGGTGGGAGGGTGAAGGAGGACTTGGTGAGATGGGACAGTCTCCCTTTGTCATTGGCAGGTCAGGTGCCAGAATATTTTGCCATAGTTTCTGTTCCAGTGTTTGCCGATAATTTTTAACAAAGTAATTCTTTCGAGAGTGGACAGGCTGGCCTCGTAGTTTGTGTGGGTGGGGAAGGTAGCTAGGATAAGGAAGGCGGTTCTCCAAAGGTGGCGGCAGTCGGGGTCTTGGCCCTTCCGAACTTGTTGCATTATTGCTGGGCGGCGAATACGCAGAAGATGCAGGGCTGGAGTAAGGAGACAGAGGCTTTGTCGGTGCAGATGGAGGCTGGTTCTTGTAAAGAGTCAGGGTTGTGGTCGCTGGCAACCTCGCCGCTTCCATTCACCCCAGAAAAGTATTCGGGTAATCCCGAAGTGGTAGTCACACAAGATTTGGGGGCAATTCTGACAGCAGTTTAGGGCAGGGTTGAGGGTGATGCCGAAAAAAGGGCATGGAGACACAGATAGGGCCTGAGATCATGAACTGTTTTCAGTTAATGCAGACGGGCAAAGCACCGGGTCCAGATAGGTTCCACATTGAATTTTGTTGGTCAGTCGGTCCCACTTCTGCTGGATATGTTTAATAATTCCGTGTCCCGGGAATGTTGCCAACCACTCTAGCGCAAGTGTCAACCTCCTTGATCGTGAAGGAGCACAAGGACCTCATGAAATGTGGGTTGTATCGGCCTATCTTGTTGTTAAACTCTGACGTCAAGTTGTTGGCAATGCACTGAGTCCCGCCTACCTAGGGGTGATTTTGGAAGAGCAGAATGGAATTGTTAAGGGCAGGCAGTTGTCAGCCAATATTATGGAATTGTTAAATGTGTTGTCACCCTTCTTAGGGACCGTGCCAGAGGTGATTATTTCAATGGACGCAGAGATGTTTGGTAGGGTTGAGTGGGGGTACTTCAGAGATCCTGGGGCGACTTGGCTTCAGGCCAAAATGGATTTCGTAGGTTAGGCTTTTGTACAGAACCCCTACCGCAAGTGTACGTACTAATGCCCTGAGCTCAGCTTATTTCCAACTGAACAGGGGGACAAGGCTGGGGTGTAGTTGTCTCCGCTCCTCTGTGCCTTCGTATTCGAGCCACTGGCCATTGGGTTGAGGTTGTGCAACATGTGGAGGGGGATGAGCGTGGAGGAAGAGAGCATAGGATGTCCTTATATGCGGGCGATCTGTTATTATATATCACTGACCCACTCTCAAATGTGGGGGAGATAATGGAGTTGCTCAGGAAGTTTGGCTCCTTTTCAGGGTACAAGCAGAGTCTGGGGAAGAGTGAATATTTTCCAGTGATACCCCCAGGAAGGGGAACTGATCTGGGAAAACTGCCATTTTGTCTGGCCAGGATTATCTTCCGCTATCTGGGAATCTTGGTGGCCCACGACTGGGCCTCACTCCATAAACTTTTCTAGTCTTGTGGATGGGGCGATGGTCGATTTGAAAGTGAGATGTCCTCCCTCTGACCTTAGCAGGAAGGGTACAGACGGTGAAGATTAATATTCTCCCAAGGTTTTTGTTTTTGTCTCCCAGTCTTTCATCAAGGCTTTCTTTTGCAGGGTTAATGAATTAATATCTGTTTTTTGGGGGGGCAGGTTAGAGTCTCGAGCTCATAGGACATTTTTGCAAAGGGATAGGCAGTTGGGAGCAGTGGTTCAAGGATCTTGACTCTATATGGGGGCGGATGGAAGAAGTTTGTGCATAGGGTCACGTCCGAGTGCCCGGTAACTGCACCATTTTCCCCTGCTAGATTCTCTTTGAGCTGGTGGTGATAGCCACTTTGCGGATTTGGAGTCAGTTTAGGCAGAACTTTAAACTGGGTTCCAGATCACTGCTGGATCTAAGGAACCATAGATTTGTGCCATTTGGCTTAGATTCATCATTTAGGGCATGGGAGAGAGAGGGATTGGAGAGGTTTAGGGACATGTTTCTGGAGGGTAGGTTTGTTTGCTTAGACAAGTTGCTAGAATGTATTCAGGTATGCGATTTTTTAATGCAAGGAGCTTCCTTCATTTCCCCTGGTACTGTCACCTTCGCTTATGGACAGGGTCCTGTCCTTAGCAAAGTTAGGGGACGATAAGATTTTGTATGTCTCTAGGCAGATGTTGGCGAAGGAGCAGGCATTGTTGGAGGAAGTAAGGAGGAAGTGAGAGGGTGAGTTGGGTTTGGTCTTTGAGGGGGCCTCTTAACAATTTCGCCTCATGTGCAAGGTTAAGCCTGATCCAGTTCAAGGTGGTTCATAAGGCACACTTGAATAGGGCGTATATGAGTGGGTTCTTATCAGTAGTGGAGGATAAGTGTGAGCAATGCTTTAGGGGGGCAGCAAATCATACGCACATGTTTTGGTCTTGCCCCAAGCTTGTTTGTACCAAAAAAGGAGACTCAGAAACTATGTCAGGGATTTTGGACGTTCAGCTGGAGCAGTGCTCGTTGGTGACCATTTTTGGACAATCGGTCTCACCGGTGTCGTAGACAGGGACGAAGGCAGATATCCTAGTTTTCGCCTCACTAAAGCTGGAGGATAGTTCTGCTTGGGTGGTGGTCCCCAGTGCCACCAAAGGCTTCGGTTTGGTTGGGGGACCTGATGGAATTTTTACACTTAAGATCAAGTATACCATGAGGGAATAGGTGGAAGGGTTGTACGCGAGATGTCCGCCCTTCATCTCCTTTTTCAGACAACTGATCACTGTCGGCTGTTGAGCGGGGAGGATTTGTGTTTAGATTTTTTTATCAAGGTTCTGTTGCCTCTATTGGGGGGGGGGGGGGGGGGGGGGATTGGCTGGATGTACTTTTGGTATAGTACAGGGTTGGGATTTCTTGTATTGTTATTTGTTATAATGAAAATATTGTTCGATTAAAAATATTTTTTGAAAACAATTTAGAGTATCCAACGCATTTTCCAATAAAATTAATTTGCTGATAGCCACGCCCAGACTCTGCTTTAGCCAGTTGTTCACTATTATTCCAGCTTTTATTCTAACTGCAAGTTACCTCCCAGTTTCAGGATTTCCAAAAACAGCAATTGTGTTACTCGAATTAATTTAATATTTATACATTATGAAAAAGAAAAGTAACTAGTTACGAGAATACGTTGTTGAAGCTTTTCACCTTGCACCCATCAGAACAATTTGCAAGAATACCAAAAATAAAGGGAATAGCAACTTATACTTCATGAGGAAAGATTGCTGATTGGTAGACTCTGTGGTCGAAGTGTTGCCATGGAGAATGAACCAGTTAACTGATGACTGACAATTAATTGAAAAGCTTTGTTTAAATTCAAAACAGGCAGATTAACTTTGATGGTCAAGGCATTGCCCTGGAGAAATGATCAAAAGAACGGCCGTCACCTAGTTTGTTTAGTTGAAATAGGCATAGCATGGTGTACATCTTGTCTGCAAAAGACTGGGCTCGCTGTATGATACATGAACGGATGCTAAAATCTATATAACACAAGCTCCTGCACAGTAGACATTTGACATCCACTAAGTTTCTCTTTCCCTGAAGGCCACCCACATTAATTCCCAACCTTTAGAACACAGACATGCAAGCTACTAGCTGTTCAAGGTCAAAAGGTGTAGCAGATCGCTTGGGAGGATTGCCAAGTAAAGGATGACCAATTATATACAGCATCGAAAAGGAAACGTTTCATGCTGTCACTAACCTTGGAACGTAAACATAGAAAGTGTACATTACAGCAGTGCAGGTATTTTAACAACCAGTAATATAACCAGATTTGAATCACGTAATATAGCAGCAGTGAGAAAGGTTTGGAATGGATTGGATTTGTTTGTCTATTGTCACGTGTACAGAGGTACAGTGAAAAGTATTTTTCTGCGAGCAGCTCAAACAGACCATTTAGTACATGATACTAAATGATCATGATGGTAGAGTGCAATAAAGCTTTTGTCCAGCATTAAAGAACAAGGAACATTATTTCAGGACAGTTTCTCCTCATCTCATTTAGGACTGAGATGAGGAGAAACCGTTTTTCCTCAAAAGGGTTGCGAATCTTTGGAATTTTCCACTTTAAAAAGGATTGTGGATGGGCCACAATGGACAGGTTTTGGTCTCTCGTGGTATCAAAGGATATGGGAAGCTAATGTTTTAATGTTCTTAAACTCTATTGGATTGTTCAGTTTTTCCCAAAAACATACCAAGACTACATTAAATGAGTATAATTGGAAATTACCAAAGTAGCCAAGTACACAGCAGACTTTTTTTTTTTAAATGAATCCATAGCCAAGTAAACAGCAAATATATATTTTTTCAAATTAATGCATTAAACAGGAATAAAATGTACACTGGAATGCTCATTGCATCAAGGAATTAGTCCACAAAGAGGGTTGGAACTAGCTAGGAATTAGAGCAAAACATAAAGATCAGAAACTAGACAATCAACATGCTGACATTATTAAGAAATTTGCTCCATTTTTCAATTCCAAATTTAGGCAAAAGCTGGAAAGATACCCAACTTTAGTCACTGGAACTTAGACACCATACGTTTTGGGTAGAAAATTACTGGAGAGCAACATTTTTTTTAAAAAACTGGTTAATTTTCCATTCCTGCTGCTTTGTCTTGGCCAAGTGATGATGTAAGTTGTGATTTTATAACCTGAGCAGACATGCACTAAGAACATTACAGGATGGCTATTACAATATTAAGTTCCACTTAATGTATTCTCACAGAAAACCCCCACATCTGAGCAATCATGAACTGTTAAGTTATAACATGACCTGGCATAAGTGATCTTTCAGCTGCTCGCGCAAGTGAAAATCTTATATTCTCAAACAGTACAATACAAAAAGAATTAATCAGAAGCTTTATGAAGAAAGATGCACATCTAGACATATCACTAGAGTTAGGCAGCAAAATCTGTTAAAACGACAGCTTGTGTCGAATCGCAACAGTAATTTGAGTATTCACCTAAAAATGTAAATTACAGACCATGAAACTACTGTAAAGCAAAACAATTTCATTTTTATAATGTAGTTGCACATACCTTGTTTCAATGAGGTACACTGTATAAATCTCCTGCATGTTCATTGCATTTTTTCCAGTTCGTTTTTCTGCTTCTGACACATTAATCTCCATTTTCTTCGTTAAGCAAGTCTTGTCTTCCATTATCTTTACATTCATTTTTAAAAGTTGCACATAATTGAAAAAATTGTGAACTTGCATTGATATGGTGCATTAATGCAATAAAACATCTGAAGGCACTTCACAGGAGTGTCAAAAAAAGAGACATCAAGCTACATAAGGTGTTATTAGGGTAGATGGCCAAAAGCTTGGTCAGATCGGTTTTAAAACTTCATCTTAAAGGGAGAGTGCTAGAGAACCACATGGATTCAGGAAGGGATTTCCAGACCGAAGAAGCTAGGCAGCAAAAGGCACAGCCATAATTAAAGTCAGGAATGCTCAAGAGTCCAGAATTAAAGAAGCACAGATATCTTGAAGGATGGAAGGGATGGAGAAGTTCAAGATAGAAGGGGCAAGGCCACAGAGAATTTGAAAACAAGAATGAGAAATGTTTTAAATAAAGACTTCACTTGACCAGGAGCCAATGTAGGTCAGTGAGCATGGAGGCGTAATAGACAAACAGGACTTGATGCAAATAAAGACAGGAAGCAGAATTTTAGATTACCTCAAATTTACGAAGAATAGAATTTTGGACGTCAGTCGGGGAACACAGGAATAGTCAAGTCTATAAGTAACAAAGGCATGAATAAGAACTGCAGCTTCAGACGAGTGGAGGCAAGGGTGAAGTCGAGTGAAGTCTGGAGGTGGAAAGGGGCATTCATATATGTGGTCAGAAGCTCATCTTGAAGTCAAATGTGGCATGAAGGTTGCAAACTGTCTGGTTTAGACAGTTGCCAGGGAGAGGGGTGAAGTTGGTCTCAAGGGACCAGAATTTAGAGCAGGGACTGAGCACAATGGCAGTCTTCCCAATACTTAATTGGAAGAAATTTCAACTGATATCTAGTATTGGATGAGCAAAGAAGCCTGATAATTTAGAAACAGTGGAGGAATTGAGCGCTGTTGTCAGCATCTGTGAAAACTACACTGCTTTTGGACAAAGTTGCTGGTGAGCCGCATATGGATAAGAAATAGGAGGGGAGCATTTTGCACAGAGATCACCATGGAAGAAAGGGGGAAGAGAAGCCATTGCAAGTCATTTGCTGGCTACAATCAGACAAAAAAGAATGGAAATTGCAGTCCAACCCAGTAGGATGACAGTGGGGACACATTGGGGGAGAATGGTGTGGTCAGCCATAACAAGGTTGTTGACAGGTCAACAAGGATGTGGAAGGAAAGTATACCTTTGTCACAGTCACATAGGATGTTGTTTGTGATTTTGATAAGCGCCCTTATGGTGGAAATCGAATTGGAGGGATTCAAACACAAGTTCTGGTAAAGATGGACCCAGATTTAGCAGGTGGCAACACGTTCAAGGATTTAAGAGAAATAGAAGTTTGGAAATGGGGCAGCAGTTTGCAAGGTCAGTGGGAGTCAAAGTTTTTGTTTTCCAGGAAAGGTTAATTCCTCTGGAAAACAAAATGTAAAGGCAAGAGACACACATACACACTAACAGGAGCACCGGGAAGGTCAGCAGTTTAGTGGGATTAGGGTTGAAGGAGCAGTTGGCAAGTCCCTTGGACAAGATGAGCTCAGACAGTGAGCAAGGTGAGATACGAGAGAAAGTTTAGTGTTCAAGGCTAGGGACTAGGTGAACATTGGCCCATGCATTTTCATCCCTTAGTATGAGGCAGCAGCAATTCTCAATCAATTTTAGAAACCTCCAGTGCCATTGCTTATTAAGAGCCAGGACTAAATATTGTAATTTGATGAAGTGGAACACTTTAGCAGGGTATAATTGGACCAGGATATGCAGGGATAATTCAGATGGATGAATATAAATAAGTTTTTAATCCTGTTAAATAACAAAAAGAGTAATTTTGGAAACAGAGTTGGCTGGGGCATTGAATGTTCTCTGCAGTACCCGCTAAGAATTTAAACATCACAAGAAATGTCACCAAATTGTGAAGAGTTTATATTGGCTATTTTCCAAAATAAATTTCGACAGACTAAAATACACCCAGTTATAAAACTATAAAGTATTATAGATTGTCAAGAGGCTTGTGGGTAAAGTATGGTTAAAATAAACCTGAACACTCCCAAAATTGATTTTCGTCCGTTATTATAAGCTGAAATTGAACATTTGCTCTCATCTGCACCACCTTCAATCCTGCAAAAAAGGGAGAGGACAACAGAGGAACAAATCTTGTGTATTAAAATTATTGAAGTGGCACACAAACTATAGGAATTCCAATGCTAAAATGTCACTTTCTTCTGATGTTATCAAGTCGGTTTTAGGGGAATTTGAATACACAAGTTTTCATTAGGTTGTCCAACCACCAAGCACCATTATAGAGCCTTCCCAACCAGAGATCTTCTGTTCCATAGTTCGCAAGCATTTTTTAAAAAATCAACTGTTGGGAAAAAGAAATCTCATCTCCTAACAACTCCATTCAAATACCTCCCCCACCCAGCCCACCTTCTTCACAAGCTATCCTGTTCTAACTGCAACATAACAAATCTCAACTTTCTCAGTTCCATTTTCATCTTAAAGTACACTAAGATTATCATAGTCCCAGTTGACCATTGGCTGCTTTCCCCATTGAGGGGGAGAGCTGACTGGTGCCGATTTAACCGGAGGATCACCACACCTCAGGTGAGGGGCAAGGTTGAGAAGGTGGGGCCTTCATGAATAACTTCAGCTGGTATGAGAATTGAACCCACGCGGTTGGCCTTGCTCTTCATCACAAACTAGCTATCCAGTTAACTGAGCTAAACCGGTCCCCGTTTTCATCTACCCATCTATCAAAAGCTTGGTCAGATAGGTCTTAAGGTGTATCTTAAAGGAAGAGGGCAAGAGGCATAGCGATCTAGGAATGGATTTCCAAAGCAAAGGGTCTAGGCAGCTGAGGGCATAGCCACCACAACCATCACTCTATCCAATCCCAAGCTATCCATCAGTTGCTTTGGCCTAGTAACTGCTGCCTCTCCTATATACATGACTTCAGCATTTCCATTCTCTGCAATCCATGGTTGCTTCCTGCCAGTTCGGTCTTCAGTTTAGGCATGTAGTGATAGAAGTATGGGAAATTTTAGTTTGAAGGCAGTCCATGGTACATTTTTGAAGTGTTATGTTGCCATGTTAAAGATAAAAGTGAGTATGCAGCACTGTTTCAATGACAACTCTCATCAGTAACTTCAAGTGGGTAACAGCCTTCAACCTTCAGCAGCATCTCCTTCCCCTCTTTCCTCCCCCCCCCCCCCCCCCCCCATTCATTTGCATCCCAAAACCACCATAAAATGTACCTACTGGCACCTAGGATTTCCATTCCCCAGCACACCATGATACTTTTCCAGCACTGTTAATAAAATTGGCCTATGGAACATTGCTTTGCTACCTTGCCAGAGTCCAAACCAAGGTGGTTATCACCAACAACAGTTATAAATATAACTGATGCCTCCAAAGACAGAGGGAATATTAACAGACACAGCTTTCTCATACAGAATATCACCCATGGCGAGTTTCAGACTTCTCCAGTCGAAGGAAACATCCAGCAGCCACATAGGAGAACTCAGATGCAAAGTTGGCAGTAAACATGCACAAAGCTACTTTTTTATTGTTCCAACACGGTCTAATCAACTTCACAATACCGGTATGTATTACGTTTCAACTTTTAAGTCACAATTCAAAGCTGGGCCCAATTCACAACGATAAAAATGTAAAGTTAATAGCCAAACTGACTCTTGGGCATGACCAGCAAGTGCACAGACAATCCACAAGTTATCACCATAATTCGTATCCAAGTCTGAAATCCATGGGTATACGTGTCATGCAATGCCTATAGTGCAGGAGGCCATTCAGCCCATCAAGTCTGCACCAACACTTTGAAAGGCCCAATCACCCACCTAATCCCTGTAATCCCACCCAACCGTTGGACACTTGGGGGCAATTGAGCATGGCCAATCCACCTAGCCTGCACATCTTTGGACTGTGGGAGGAAACCAGAGTACTCAGTGGAAACCCACACAGACATGGGGAGAACGTGCGCAAACTACACAGTAGCACAGTGGTTAGCACAGTTGCGTCACAGCACCAGGGACCCAGGTTCGATTCCCAGCTTGGGTCACTGTCTGTGCGGAGTCTGCATGTTCTCCTCGTGTCTGCGTGGGTTTCCTCCAGGTGCCGTCCGGTTTCGTCCCACAAGTCCCAAAAGATATGCTGTTAGGTGAATTGGACATTCTGAATTCGCCCTCTATGTACCCGAAAAGGTGGCAGAATGTGGCGACTAGGGGCTTTTCACAGTAACTTTATTGCAGTGTTAATGTAAGCCTACTTGTGACAATAAACATTATTTTTTAAAAACTCCAGTCACCCGAGATCTTGGGAAAAAAATTGCTAAGGAGTGATGCAATTGACACCTTGAAAGTTCTGAACGTTTGATAAGAATGGATACAGAAAAAATGTATCTTGTGAGGAAGAGCATAAGTAGAGACTGTCAATATAATATAATCACCAAGAAATTCCATAAGGAACTCAGAAGGAACTTATTCACCCAAAGAGTGGTAAGAATGTGGAACTCCCTATCACAGGAAGTATTTGAAGCGAATAATAGATGTATATAAGGGGAAACTAGCCAAGCATGAGGGGAAAGGAATTAGATGGTTACAAAGGAGAGGAAAGTGGAGTAAAAGCATGGACCGGTTGAGCAAAATGACCCTTTTGTCATAGATGATCATAGAATTTACAGTGCAGAAGTAGGCCATTTTGCCCATCGAGTCTACACTGGGGTGTGCCATATATTCTTTGTAAAGACGGAAATTGAAACTATTGGAAAGATTTGTCCACGTGCACAACCCACAGAGCACCCATCATCAGGTAGGAAAAGAGTCTACACCTGAAATAGGAACAAATCTACTCTGCCCACAGAAGCTGACTGGCCCGAGGATTTTTTAAAAATTAAACTGGGCACCTCCGGTCTGAAGCACAACACAGACTTTCAGCACAGCCACTGCGGCATTACCGCAAAGCTGTGTCTCTCTTAGAGTCAGAGGTTTATATTTGGTTCTTGGATCACATGAAGAAATGTGCTGGGCGGGGGATAGAACCATTTCCACCGCCCTCATCATTGAGACTGGGTCTGCTCCAACTCGGTCTGAACCCAACCTGTGCCCGGAGGCGGACCGCCACGCCCCGGCTCTCCAGGACCCCTGCTCCAGAGGCCAAGCTGCAAACCCCCCCCCCCGCCCCCCCCGGATGCCGACCACAACCCGCCCCCCGGTCCCTGGGCTCCGAGGGCCTGGTCCGGAGGCCGGGCTGCTTCCTCCCCCCCCGCCCCGCCTCCGCACTCCACACTACCGTGCTTTTAACGTCGCTTATGTCGGAGCCGGCTTCAGGCCCGGTCTCCGTCTCGGCCTCAACCTCAGGCCCCGGAGCCGGATTAATCCCCACCGACACCTCATCCTCGTCCAGCCCGACCCGATCTGCCATCGTCCGCCGATCAATACTGCGCAACCGCCGCTGCGGCACCTGGGCAGCATTTAAAGGCACAGGGCACCTCCCGCAACCACTGGGGCTTAAAGATACAGTCCACATCTATCATTCCTCACTTCACAGAAATAAACGGCACGCTTCTTAAAATAAAGACTCTAACAAATTAATTCCCGTTTCACACAGCCATGTCTGCTTTGCCAGGTCGCATTACAATTTTCTACGTATTCTGCTCTAACCCTCTTAATCACAGTTTCGAGCATTCAATCTTTGGGTTCATTTATACACTTGGCCACATTTTTTTAATAGTTCGCAGTTGGATGCTCTGGCGCTCCCTGACCGGCAGTGAAACGCTGATTTGACAAGGAGCCACCAGACCTTCTGCTCGCTGGTCTCTTTTAATTCGTTCCCTGACAACTGACTATCTGATGATGCCAGCTCAACCGGGAAAAGAAAGAAAATACCTATAAATAAATAGTTGGAGTGAAAAACAAGCTTTAAGAGCTTAAAATGACACACACAAGGGGCTGGATTCTCCGTTCCCAAGTGTTGACGCCGAAGCTGGACCGAACGAGAGCAGCCCAATAGCACAGTGGTTAGCACAGTTGCTCGACAGGTTCGATTCCCGGCTGGGTCGCTGCCTGTGCGGAATTTGCACGTTCTCCCCGCGTCTGCGTGGGTTTCCTCCAGGTGCTCCGGTTTCCTCCCACAGTCCAAAGATGTGCAGGTTAGGTGGATTGGCCATGCTAAATTGCCCTTGGTGTCCAACAAATGTTAAGTGGGGGTTACGGGGATAGAGTAGATTGGTGGGCTTCAGTAGGGTGCACTTTGTAAGGGCCGGTGCAGACTCGATGGGCCGAATGGCCTCCTTTTGCACTGTCAATTCTATGATTCAGCGACTGTGGAGGGCCTATCACCGGCGCCACATGGAACACCATCGATTCCAATGAGAAACGGTGTGGGTTACCAAGTCAGTGATCGACACTCGGGATGCAGACAAGATGCAGCTGCACATGCACATTACAATTCCCACACACACTCATCCCACTAACAAGATGGCACTGGTTGCACTGAAGCATGCCCAAATAGCTGATGGGTCGGCTGGAGCCAGAGGTTGCCTAGGGGGGTGGCCTGGGGGACACCTATATGACCCACGGCCCTAAGTTCACAGTGGGCAGTCAGTGGCCTGTGCAGCTGCCTGGCTGCCTTGCTGGCTGCGGCAATGATGCTCCATGCCCATCCACCCCAACCCCACAGGAGAGGGAGGGGCTGGGGGGGAGGGGCAAGGGAGGGAGGGGGGTTGGAGAGGGTGCGTGCCGGGGAGGAGGAGGGGGTGTTGGGGAGAGTGCGTGGGGGGGGAGGGGGCGTTTTGAGAGGGTGCGTGCTTGGGAGGAGAGGGGGGGCCGGCGAGGACGAGTCATGGAGAGGGTGCGTGCCGGGGAGGAGAGAGGGGGATTGGGGTGGGTGCGTGCCGGGGAGGGGGGGGGGGGGATGGTTGGGGGGGGGTGCGTGCCGGGGAGGAGAGGGGGGGGAGTTTGGGCAGGGTACCTGCCGGGGAGGGGCCATGGAGGGTGTATGCCAGGGAGGGGTGGGGGGGGTGGGGTGTCCGCCTGTCCATGTGCCAGCTGGCAACAAATGCGACCATGCAGCCCATGGCACCTGGCTGCAGGGGGGGGGGGGGGGGCAGTATGGGCAATGGTGACATGTCGTCCATTCCCACCCCCCCCCCCCCTTGCAGGCCGTTATGTTTGGTTATCACCCAGCGATGTTGGCCGCCGTGGTGGGAGCCGCACTTCTACATGTTGCCCTGGGGGAGCTGGAACAGGAGCGTGCCAGGGAGGCGGCGGAGGCTGCCGCAGAGGAGCGTGCCACAGGGAAGCAGGTGGCAGCTGCCCAGGCTGGAGGGCCGCCCGCACGACAGGACGAGGAGGAGGAGGTGGTGGTGGTGCCACGGCGACGGAGATGCCCGATGAGGCCCCGTATGTACCCACCCCGTTCGTCATACCAGGACCTCACGGACCGTGCATGCAGGAGGAGACTCCGGATGAGCCGGGAAACCGTGGCACACACCTGCCACCTGATGGCACACCTGACACCACGTGGCACTGGAGGAGGACAACCTCTCACCGTGGCCGTCAAGGTTACAGTGGCCCTGAACTTCTATGCCATGGGATCATTCCAGGCACCGAGTGGGGTCCTGTCTGGCATCTCGCAGGCACCGGTGCATCCATGCAGTGACAGATGCCCTATATGCCATTGCGGACCGCTACACCCAGTTCCCTGTACACCGGGCCAGCCAGGATGCCCGGGCAGTGGGCTTTGCTGCGGCGGCCAGGATGCCCATGATCCAGGGGGCGATCGATGGGATGCACGTCGCCGTGCAGCTACCTGCGGATAACTGGGCCATGTTCACGAATAGGAAGGGGACCTATTCCATGAACATTCAGGTGGCCTGTGACCACCGCATGATGATCCTGCACGTCTGCGCCCGGTACCCGGGCAGTGTACATGACTCATTCGTATTGGCACAATCTTTCATCCCCACCATGTTCAAGGCGCACCCCCCCCCCCCCCGCCCCCCGGCTGAGGGGCTGGTTGCTGGGCAACAGGGGTTACCCTTTGCGGTCGTGGCTGATGATGCCTATACGGTGGCCACAGACTGACACAGAGAACCACTACAACGATGCCCATGCAGCAACCAGGGGTGTGATAAAGAGGCGCTTTGGGCTGCTAAAGATGCGCTTCAGGTGCCTGGACCGCTCGGAGGGGCTGTCCAGTACCCATCAGATAGGGTCGGCCGCATCATTGTGATCTGCTGCGTCCTGCACAACATAGCCCAGCAGAGGGGCGATGCGCTGCAGGCAGAGGAGGGGGAAGGGGAGGAGCAGCAAGCCAAGGAGCAGACCTCCCCAGCTGAGGAGGATGGGGGCAATGGTCAGGACAGACGGGCTGGACATGGATGGGAGGCTGCCCACCGTTACCGGCTGGGCCAGCGGGCACGGGACAGGCTGATAGCCACCCGGTTCACGGACTAGGGGGGCGTGGGAATCGCCGAGTATGGGCACAGACTGCACACTACAGCACCAGTCTACCACCCTCACCCCACCCACCCAACACCAACCACCCTCACCCTGCCCACCCACCACCAACCACCCTCACCCCACCCACCCAACACCAACCACCCTCACTCCACCCACCCAACACCAACCACCCTCACCCCACCCACACAACACCAACCACCCTCACCTCGCCCACCCAACACCAACCACCCGCACCCCACCCGCATGTACACCACCCCTCCATTGCACATTCACCTGCGGCACAACGGGCCGGGCACACACCGCCGCCGGTGGAAGCGTGTCTATTGCAGGCCATGGAGGATGAGGACAACCCGCCCTGTGATGAGCTCCTGGCTCTACATCGTTCGACAATGGCTGACCCATGGCCACAGTACCACCATCCACCCGGATCATCCCTGCATGCGGCCTTGACACTGCTGTGCACGGTCCAGTCGTCTGTCCGGCGGGATGGCGAGGGCGACTCGGGGGAGGGGGGCACACTCACCTGAGGCCGACGTTCTATCACCCCTCACACACACACTGGCGCTCACCTCACACCACACACCCCTGCACGCATCGGACAGAGCACAAAGGCAGCTTCTGTAGGTGTGAAAGTGATTTTAATAACAAACAGTTCATACACGTGCCCTAGCCCCAGAACTAATCTGTGCCCTGCACCCGTGCCAACTTACTCAGTGTCTAATTTTTTGGCCTTACGGACCCTATGACTACGTCTAGGTGGTTCCCCAGATGGTACAGCAGAACTGGAGGTGGACTCCTGTGATTCCTGCCCTGTGACTAGGGACCCCTTTGGCGGTCGTTTCCTGGGGCGGCCCGGCCTAGATGGGCCAGGCTGTGGCTCGGGCGACTGGGATGGCGAGCTGCCAGCCTGTCCTGCCCGTTGCCCACCAGATGCACCTGGGATGGAAGGGGGGAGTCTGAGGTGTCGCGGTGTTCCGGGACCTCCCCTACAGGGGGACCCGGAACGGGCCCCAGCACCTCCTCCTCGCTCGGGGTGCCCGATGGTCCCTGGGCCTCTATGTGGGTCGGGGATGCGAACGGACCGAGCACCCAATTTCCCCCCGACACCTGGCGCTGCCAGTCCTGGAGGCCCGCCCTGGTATCAACAAGGGTCTGCAAGTTTTCAGCCATGGAGCTCAGGGAGTTGCCCATCCCTGTCTGTGTCTGGGCGACGCTGGCCAGCACCTGGGCAATGGCGCCGATGCCCTCAGCGATGGCCTGCAGAGACTGGGCCATTGCCTGCTGAGACTAGGCCATGGCATTGCGCGCCTCTGCGATCTGCTGCTGGCTCTGGCTCATGGGTGCCTGTGAGAGGGCAGCCATGTCCTGGGCCACAAAAGCCCCATACTGCGACCCATGTCTGACACCGTCGCACCCATTGCCTCCACCCCGGATGCCACCCGTACGGTGTCAGCCTGGGTGGCACGCATGACCGGCACCACTACCTGCTCCTGCACGCGGGTGGACTCCTCCACCTTCGTCTGCAGCTGCCACAAGTCGGCCGTCACCCCCTTCGGTCATCCCTTGGTCCATGCCTGCATCGGGCCTAAGGGTGGGTGTGGTAACTCCAGGAACCCGGGACCCGTCTGGGCAGCAGATGGTTGCCTGCCCCGGGCTGCCCTCCGACCGCCCGGCTCCTTGGCTGCTCCTGCCTCCACCTGCTGTACCGGGACGGCAGTGTTGCGCACCAGTTAGTGTCCCAGATGCCTCATCGCTAAAGTGCCCAACCGAGGTGAGTGTCTCTGCGATGGTGGAGCGTGTAGGAGATAGCAGTGGCGTAATGGAGTGCTCCTCATCCAACCCAAAGTCCAGGGTCCCCTGGAGTGGTTATTCCTGTCCATCCGTCCCCTGTGTGTGGGTGCCGTGTGCGTCAGTGTCCTGGGCGTCGGTGTCCTGTGTGTTCGGGTCCTGTGTGTTAGGGTATTGTGTGTCGGTGTCCTGTGCATCGATGACCTGTGCGTCAGTGTTCTGTGTGTTAGAATCCTGTGTGTTAGGGTTCTGTGTGTTCGGGTCCTGTGTGTTCGGGTCCTGTGTGTCGGTGTCCTGTGCATCGATGACCTGTGCGTCAGTGTTCTGTGTGTTAGAATCCTGTGTGTTAGGGTTCTGTGTGTTAGGGTCCTGTGTGTCGGTGTCCTGTGTGTTAGGGTCCTGTGTGTCGGTGTCCTGTGCGTCGGTGTCCTGTGTGTCAGTGTCCTGTGTGTTAGGGTCCTGTGTGTCGGTGTCCTGTGCGTCAGTGTCCTGGGTGTTAGGGTCCTGTGTGTTAGGGTCCTGGGTGTTAGGGTCCTATGTATCGGTGTCCTGTGCGTCGGTGTCCTGTGTGTCAGTGTCCTGTGTGTTTGGGTCCTGTGTGTTTGGGTCCTGTGTGTCGGTGTCCTGTGTGTCGGTGTCCTGTGCGTCGGTGTCTTGTGTGTCAGTGTCCTGTGTGTTAGGGTCCTGTGTATCGGTGTCCTGTGCATCAGTGTCCTGTATGTTAGGGTCCTGTGTGTCGGTGTCCTGTGCGTCGGTGTCCTCTGCGTCAGTGTCCTGTGTGTTAGGGTCCTGCGTGTTAGGGTCCTGTGTGTCGGTGTCCTGTGCATCAGTGTCCTGTATGTCAGGGGTCTGTGTGTTAGGGTCCTGTGTGTTAGGGTCCTGTGTGTCGGTGTCCTGTGTGTCGGTGTCCTGTGTGCCGGTTTCCTGTGTGTCAGTGTCCTGTGTGTCAGTGTCCTGGGTGTTAGGGTCCTGTGTGTCGGTGTCCTGGGTGTTAGGGTCCTGTGTGTCGGTGTCCTGTGCATCAGTGTCCTGTATGTTAGGGTCCTGTGTGTTAGGGTCCTGTGTGTCGGTGTCCTGTGCGTCGGTGTCCTGTGCGTCAGTGTCCTGTGTGTTAGGGTCCTGTGTGTTAGGGTCCTGTGTGTCGGTGTCCTGTGCGTCAGTGTCCTGTATGTTAGGGGCCTGTGTGTTAGGGTCCTATGTGTTAGGGTCCTATGTGTCATGTCCTGTGCGTCAGTGTCCTGTATGTTAGGGGCCTGTGTGTTAGGGTCCTGTGTGTCGGTGTCCTGTGCGTCGGTATCCTGTGCGTCAGTGTCCTGTGTGTTAGGGTCCTGCGTGTTAGGGTCCTGTGTGTCGGTGTCCTGTATGTTAGGGTCCTGTGCATCAGTGTCCTGTTGCTATGGCTGCCCTCCTCGTCGCTGGGTGTGGCCCGCCGGCATCGCCGCACTCGCACTAGATGTGGGCGGCGTCCGTCTGGTGCTCCGGGTCTGTTCCTGGCTCGTGGCCGCCCTGGAACGTCCTGGGGGGCAGCTTCCGCCTGATAGACAGGGCCTGTCCCCCTTTCCCCATATCCCCTCTCCCCCATATCCCCCCTTCCCCCATATCCCCGTTCCCCATATCTACCTTCCCCCATCCCCCCTTCCCCCATATCCCCTTCCCCATATCCCCTTCCCCATATCCCTCTTCCCCATATCCCCCTTCCCCCATATCCCCCCTTCCCCCATATCCCCCTTCCCCCATATCCCCCCTTCCCCATATTCCCCCTTCCCCCATAGCCCCCCTTCCCCCATATCCTCCTTCCCCATATCCCCTTCCCCCATATCCCCCCTTCCCCCATATACCACCATATCCCCCTTCCCCATATACCCCCATATCCCCCCTTCCCCATATACCCCCTATCCCCCTTCCCCCATAGCCCTCCTTTCCCCATATCCCCCTTCCCCATATCCCCCTTCCCCATATCCCCCTTCCCTCATCTCCCCTTCCCCCATTTCCCCATATCCCCCTTCCCCATCCCCCCTTCCCCTATATCCCCCCTTCCCTATATCCCCCTTCCCCATATCCCCCTCCCCCATATCCCCTTACCCATATCCCCTTCCGCATATCCCTCTTCCTCATATCCCCCTTCCCCCTTATCCCCCCCATATCCCCCCATATCCAACCTTCCCCCATATCCCCCTTACCCCATATCCCCCTTCTCCTATCCTCTTTCCCCCATATCCCTCTTCCCCCATATCCCCTTCCCCATATCCCCTTCCCCCATATCCCTCTTCCGCCGTATCCCCCTTCCCCCATATCCCCACTCCCCCATATCCCCCCTTCCCCATATCCCCCCTTCCCCCATATCCCCCTTCCCCATATCCCTCCTTCCCCCATATTCCCCCATATCCCCCTTCCCCCATATCCCCTCTTCCCCCATATCCCCCAATATCCCCCGTCCCCCATAGCCCCCCTTCCCCCATATCACCCCTTCCCCCATATCCGCCCTTCCCCCATATCCCCGTCCCCATAGCCTCTCTTCCCCCATATTCCCCCCTTCCCATATCCCCCCTTCCCCCATATCCCCTCTACCCCCATATCCCCCCTTCCCCCATATCCCATTCGGGGCCAGAGAATTCGCGATGTTTCGGGTGGCCCGACGCCGGAGTGATTCGCGCCATTTTTGGCACCGGTTGCGGGCCATTCCGCCGATTCACGGAGAATCTCACCCCATATCTTTTCCCAACATATAATCTACATTCATATACAATTGTCAATACCATTGCACTCGATCCTTAGTCTGCCTTCATACATATTAAATGTTTCAATGAGATATGATTTTCCCCAAATAATAGTTGATTAATGTGAGTTGGTTTGAAATCTCCAATCACTATTAAACAGATGAATATCTGTGAAGGGAGGCAGTGGCATAGTGGTATTGCCGCTGGATTAGTAATGCAGAGACCCAGGATAATGATCTAGTGACCCAAGTTGGAATCCCGCCATGGAGGTGATGGAATTTAAACTCAATAAAATATCTGGAATTAAAAGTCTCATGTTGACCAGGAAACCATTGTCAATTGTCATAAAAACCCATCTGATTCACTAATGCCCTTTAGGGAATGAAATCTGCCATCCTTACCTGGTCTGGCCTACATCTGGGGCTGGTTTAGCACACTGGGCTAAATCGCTGGCTTTTAAAGACGACCAATACAGGCCAGCAGCACGGTTCAATTCCCGTACCAGCCTTCCCGAACAGGCGCTAGAATGTGGCGACCAGGGCTCTTCACAGTAACTTCATTGACAATAAGCAATTTTCATTTCATATGAATCCAGACCCACAGCAATGTGGTTGACTCTGAAATCATAGAATCATAGAATTTACAGTGCAGGAAGAGGCCATTCGGCCCATTGAGTCTGCACCAGCTCTTGGAAAGAGCACCCTACTTAAGCCCAGGCCTCCACTCTATCCCAGTAACCCCACCTAACCGTTTGGACACTAAGGGGCAATTTAGCATGGCCAACCCACCTAATCTGCACATCTTTGGACTGTGGGAGAAAACCGGAGCATCGGGAGGAAACCCACGCAGACATGGGGAGAAACTGCAAACTCCACACTGACAGTCAACCAAGGCCGGAATTGAACCCGGGTCCCTGGAGCTGTGAGGCAGCAGTGCTAACCACTATGACAGAAAAGGTCAAGCAAGCCACTCGGTTGTATTAAACCACTACAAAAACCAAAAAATGAAATGAAATTGGACGGACCACCCGGCATCAAATCAGACACCAGAGACGTCAATGCTAAGTCCTCCTTACTAACATTTGGGGGCTTGTGCCAAAGTTGGGAGAGCTGTGTCACAGACTAGTTAAACAACATAGTCATACTCACAGAATCATATGCTTATAATAATCTTTATTAGTGTCACAAGTAGGCTTACATTAACACTGCAATGAAGTTACTGCGAAAATCTTACAGACAACGTCCCAGACACCACTATTACCATTCCTGAGTATGTCCTGTCTCACCGGCAAGACAGACCCAGCAGAGGTGGTGGCACAGTGTTATACAGTCAGGAGGGAGTTGCCCTGGGAGTGATCAACATCGACTCTGGACCCCATGAAGTCTCATGGCTTCAGTTTAAACATGGGCAAGGAAACCTCCTGCTGACTACCAGGTACCAGCCACCATCAGCTGATGAATCAGTACCCCTCCATGTTGAACACCACTTGAATGAAGTACTGAGGGTGGCAAGGGCGCAGAATATGATCTAGGTGGGGGTCTTCAATGTCATCACCAAGAGTGGCTCAGTAGTATCACCAGGGACTGAGCTGGCCAGGTCCTCAAGGACATAGCTGTTAGACTGGCACTGCAATAGGGAACCAACAAGAGGGAAAAACTTACTTGACCTCATCCTCACCAATCTGCCTACTGCAGATGCATCCATGACAGTATCGGTAGAAGTGACCACCGCACAGTTCTTGTGGGGACAAAGTCTTGTCTTCACATTGAGGATACCCTCCATCGAGTTGTGTGGCACTACCACTCTGCTAAATGGGATAGACTTTGAACAGATCTAGCAGCTCAAAACTGGGCATCCATGAGGCCCTCTGGGCCATCAGCAGCAGCAGAATTGTATTCAACCACAATCTGCAACCTCGTGGCCTGGCCTGAACAATTAATCAACTCACTGGAGGAGGAGGCTCCACAAATATCTCCATCCTCAATGATGGAGGCGCCCAGCACATATGTGCAAAAGACAAGGCTGAGGTATTCACAACAATCTTCAGCCAGAAGTGCCAAGTAGATGATCCATCTCGGTCTCCTCCGGAGGCCCCCAGCATCACAGATGTCAGTCTTCAGCCAATACGATTCACTCCACGTGATATCAAGAAACAGCTGAAGGCTCTGGATACTGCAAAGGCTATGGGCCCTGACAATATCCCGACAATAGTACTGAAGATTTGTGCTCCAGAACATGTCGCACCGCTAGTCAAGCTGTTCCAGTACATGTGCAACACTGGCACCTACCCAGCAATGTGGAAAATTGCCCAGGTATGTCCTGTACACAGGAAACAGGACAAATCCAACCCAGCCAAATACCACCCTATCCGTCTACCCTCCATCATCAACAAAGTGATGGAAGGAGTCATCAACAGTGCTAACAAGCGGCACTTGCTCAGCAATAATCTGTTCACAGATGCTCAGTTTGGTTTCCGCCAGGGTCACTCGGCTCCTGACCTCCTTACAGCCTTGGTTCAAACATGGACAAAAGAGCTGAATGCCAGAGGTGAAGTGAAAGTGACTGCCCTTGACATCAAGGCAACGTTTGACCGAGTATGGCATCAAGGAGTCCCAGCTAAACTGGAGTCAATTGTAATCAGGGGGAAAACTCTCCACTGATTGGAATCATACCTGGCACAAAGGAAGATGGTTGTGGTGGTTGGAGGTCAATCTTCTCAGCTCCAAGACATCACGGCAGGAGTTCCTACGAGTAGATTCCAGGCCCAACCATCTTCAGCTGCTTTATCAATAACCTTCCGTCCATCATAAGGTCAGAAATGGGAATGTTTGCAGATGACTGCACAATGTTCAGCACCATTCACAACTCCTCAGAGAATGAAGCAGTCCAAGTCCAAATGTAGCAAGACCTGGACAATATCCAGGTGTGGGCTGACAAGTGGCAAGTTACATTTGCGCCACACAAATGCCAGGCAATGTCCATCTCCTACAAGAGAGAATCTAATCACCGACCTTTGACATTCAATGGCTTTACCATCGCTGAACCCCCACAATCAACATCCTGGGGATTACCATTGATCAGAAACTGAACTGGACTAGCCATATGAACACTGTGGCTACCAGGGTAGGTCAAAGGCTAGGAATCCTACGGCGAGTAACTCACCTCCTGATCTTACAAAGCCTGTCCACCATCTACAAGGCACAAATCAGGAGTATAATGGAATACTCTCCACTTACCTGGATGAGTGCAGCCCCAACAACACTGAAGAGGCTCAACACCATCCAGGACAGTGCAGCCCGCTTGATGCTCCCCCTTCCACAAACATGCAAACCCTCCATCCCCGTCGAACAATGGCAGCCGTACCATCTACAAGATGCACTGCAGTAACTCACCAAGTTTCCTTAGACAGCGCGTTCCAAACCCACGACCACTACCATCTAGAAGGACAAGAGCAGCAGATACCTGGGAACCCCACCACCTGTAGGTCCCCCTCCAAGTCACTCACCACCCTGACGTGGGAATAGACCACCATTCCTTCACTGTTGCTGGGGCAACATCCTGGAACTCTCTCCCTAACAGCACGGTGGGTGTAACTACACGTCAAGAACTGCAGCAGTTCAAGAAGGTGACTCACCACAGTCATGGTATCCACATTAGCATATCATGGTGCAATCACACACACACTGATGGACAGGTAGTTGGACCAACGAACACACACACAACATTGCAGCCAATCACCAGTGAGAGCACACGCACTATAAAACAGGGAACCCCACAGTTCCCGCTCATTCTACCAGGAGATAGCTCAGCGCACAGAGCTCACAGCGTGCCACTCAGACATACACCATGTGCTGAGTGCCTCACCAAGATAGTGAAAGGGCTGGGTCCACAGGTTAGCTGGTGAAGCACGAACTTCAGCCAGCAGTTATTAGTTGTTATTGTTTAAGATAATAAAACAGAATTGTACCATCTACCACCGTGTTGGATCATTTGTGTATCGGAACACCCAACACGACAACCACCACCTTCTGAAGGCAACTAGGGATGGGCAATAAATGCTGGCCTAACCAGCGACGCCAACATCCCGTAAATGAATTTTAAAATTATAAAATCTGTGCCAATAAACTAATCCATAAACTAAGAAGGTAGGTGGGACAAGAATGGACAAGAGCGGGGGAAAGGAAGAATTCTGTTCCGTAGGGGTGGAACAGGCTGAAACAATAGGTTTACCAGGGTTTTAGGAAGGAGGTGTAAATGGGCTCTACAGGATTAGGGGATTTTGAAGTCATGGTCAATGAATCATCCGCTGCCATTTCTGCCACTTCCAGCATGATAACACCACCAAACTCACCTCTTCCCATGTCCTTTCAACAATCAAACGTGATTGTTCCATTTGCACCATTCTGATGCATTCTTCAGCCATCTGAACATCTTTGCTCTTTCCTACAGCACCTTGCCATGCATGTACAGGAGATGTAACACCTGCCCTTCCCAACTTCCAGGGCCCGAACAATTCTTCCAGTTAAATCAACAAACTGTGTTTCTTTCTATTTAGTATATTGTATTAATTACTCGGTGGCACAGTGTTAGTACTGCTGCCACTGTGGGTTTCCTCCCACAGTCCAACAGTTAGGTAGATTGGCCATGCTAAATTTGCCCCTTAGTGTACAGGTTAGGTGGGATAGGGTGGGGGAGTGGGTCCAGGTCCCGTGCTGTTTCAGAGGGTCAGTGCAGAGTCAATGGGCCGAATGGCCTCCTTCCACACTATAGGGATTCTGTGGATATGGCCTGCTCTACATTGGGGAGACCAAATGCAGAATGATTGATTGCTTTGCAGAACACCTCCATTCATTCATTCTACAAGCATGGTCCCAGGTTTCTGCTGACCTTTCATTTTAATTCTCTTCCCCACTCCCATGCTAAACTCTATGTTTACACTTGCAGGTGATGGCAGCAGCTTGTGTGCTAGCAATGGATAGACTGTAAGTCACCAAAAGTCAACAGAAAAATGTTGAGAATGTCAGGTTGTAAACAGTTATGCTTGAAATTGCCATTTACTTCCAAGATAAAAGAGCGTTAGTATCTCAAGGATAGCTAATTTCTAAATGAAGAGTGATTCACATAGCCATGGGGATGGACTTTGAGAGTTGAAAGATATCCCTGAAAACTCACAGTCAAGGATAATCTGCCATGGTCCAGAAGAGGGATCACAGCAATAGACAGCAAGATGTTGTGGTCCACCAAGCAAGAATGTGGAGGTGGTGCAGTTGTGGTATTGTCGCTGGACGAGTAATCTAGAGACCCAGGATAATGCTCTAATGACCCAGGTTGTATCCCTCCTCGGCAGGTGGTGGAATTTGAATTCAATAACATTTTGGAATTAAAAGTCCAATGATGATCATGAAACCATTGTCGATTGTCGTAAAAAACCATCGCGTTCACTAATGTCCTTTAGGGAAAGAAATCTGCTGTACTTACCTGGTCGGGCCTACATGTGACTCCAGAGCCTCAGCAATGCGATTGATCCTTAAATGCCCTCTGAAATGGCCTAGCAAACTATTCAGTTGCATAAAACTAATAAAAGTCTCAAAGGAATGAAACCAGAAGGACAACCTGGCATTGACCGAGGCACCGGAAACGACAATGGTAAACTCAGATCACTGCTCTTTCACTGTCACTGGGTCAAAGTCCTGGAACTCCCTCCCTAACAGCACTGTGGGTGTACCTACACCAGCTGAATTACAGTGGTTGAAGAAGGCAACTCACCACTATCTCAAGGGAAATTAGGGGTGGCCAACAAATGTTGGCCTCGACAACATCCCTTGGATGAATATAAAAAATGTGCTTAGGTTGAAGAGACCAAGGGCTGAATTCTCCACCATCGGGATTTTCCATTTTGCCGCCAGCCCTGGGATTTCCGGATGGCATGGGGCTGCCCCACAATGGGAAACCCCATTGGCCAGCCGGCAAAACAGAAAATCCCGACGGCGTGCCGCACAGAGAAACCCGCCCAAAATTCATGAGGATTTAAAATGAGGCTGGAATATTAACCTAACATGCTGGAGGAAAAATCTCCAAGGTAAATACCTCACTTTGAAAGACAGTTCTGAGATTAAAGGGCCCCAGGCTTAGAAAGGCAAGGAACAGAAGTAAACCCTTAGCTAAAAATCACTTTGCGCTGGTTCCAGGAGATTTGAATGTCTATTTAAAGGATAGCACAAATAAAATCTGTGGTTGTGCTAAAAGAAAAAAAGGGGAATGTTCTGTTTTGTGGTTTAAAGTATAAGTTGCTTGCAAAGATACTTTTTAGTCAATTGTACTTTCAGTATTTTGTTGCACTAAAAGTTTTAAAATGGAATCTTGTTGGGTCATCTTGGGGCTGGTTGATCACAAGGCTAAATAGCTGGCTTTTAAAGCAGACAAAGACAGGCCAGCAGTGCGGTTCAATTCCTGTATCAGCCTCTCCGGACAGGCGCCGGAATGTGGCAACTAGGGGCTTTTCACAGTAACTTAATTTGAAGCCTACTTGTGACAATAAATGATTTTCATTTCATTTCATTTTCAACTATTCACTAGAAATTCAAATTTCTTTTTAAGAGTTATCAGACGCTCTGGAAATCGTAACACAGATCATAATATTGCTGAAAAGAGAGACATACTGGCAAAGTTTTTCATTGTGCACTCTGCAACTGGATCCTCGACTTTCTGACCCATAGACCACAATCAGTAAGGACACCTCCTCCACGATAGTCCTCAATACTGGAGCCCTACAAGGCTGCATACTTAGCCCCCTACTATACCCCTTATACACACATGACTGCATGGCAAAATTTGGCTCCAACTCCATCTATACATTTGCTGACAACACGACTGTAGTGAGTCCAATCTTGAACAACGACGAGTCAGAATACAGGAGAGAGATAGAGAACCTAATGGAGTGGTGTGACGATAACAATCTACAGAACAAAGGACTGGTACTCGAGCGACCGGTACAGTCCCAGACATTTCGACGCCACTCCCTGTTCAGGGGAAGCGTCAACAACGGGGTCAGTAACCGCTTGGGACACGCCCAGCCATCCAGATCCCCGCCCACTTATTGGTTAGGAATCGAGCAGAGTGATCAGGGATCACCCAATTAGTGGGGTCCAAACTGTAGGACCGCCCAAAAGAGGGCCAATACCCCCAAGTATAAGAAGAAGAGTTCGCCATATGTTTGTCCTCTCTTGGACCTGGTGCCCCGGCCACGACCATCTCCAATTGCAGCAACACCAGAAGCAAGTCCAAGTTCAACGCTCGCTACCAGACGGATGAGCCTAGCTGAGCAGCAGTTACCCCTTCTGTAGCCAGTTAAAATGGCTAACTCCCGATTAGAATGGCCAAACCCTGATTTAAAATGGCAAATGGAAGAGGCTGATGGGAAAATCAGCCAACAGGACTCAAACAGGCAGCTGCAGGTAAAATTGTGTATTCGCCTCTGGGGAGGCCAGACAGAATCGATACCTGCAGCCATCAGCCATCTGAATATTAAGTAGCAATCCCCAGGAACAATGTGCAACAAATTGGACACACAAAGCCAACCCAGACTTTTCGGCGCCAGCAGGAGCCTGCACAATGAGAGGTGAACGACCACCCCATAACCACCCATCGATCAAGGAATCGCTCCAGCATTGGAGAATATCGAACCAAGTGATGGGACAAAGTCCCATCACTTGGAACCAGGTACAGGGTCCGCCCCGAAAGGTGGGAAGTCCCTGGGGACTATAAGAATAGAGTCCAAGTTCAAATCGACCCTTCTTCTCCTCTCTCCATCCTTCGAGACACTTCTGCTGACCTTCTGCAACAGCCGCTAAAATCGTAAGTCTTACTTCAATGCTCGCTATGAGATAGGCGCTCCTGGCTATCGACCTGTACCAGTTTTTAATCCCGCAGGCTCAGAACCCATACGAAAGGCCATTCGTTTCCCTGACCTGGTGGGCCATTTCCAAAGTTAAGTATTGGCCTGTTAGTTGTAGGAAGTAGCTTAGAAGTAGAATTAATGTATTAGTATTGATTACTGTATATAATAAATGTGCGTTGATTTAACTCTTACTAAGCGGTGTGTTGGATTATTGATCATTACTCGGACTTGAACCACGTGGCGGTATCAGAAAGATACCTGGCGACTCAAGAGCAAAGGTGATAGAACAAGAGCAATTAAACTAAGGCTAAAACGAGCAACATTTTGGCGACATCCCACCGGGACCCGATCTAGAAGTGGAAAACCACTCCGGGAGAACCCAAGAAATTTGAATTAGAAACCCAATTGGAAACAGAAAACCACAAGTGTTCAAGCAGTTCTGATCAATACTCATAATTCGGAAGTATGTGTATGCATGCGTAACTAACAGGGCTATAAGGTAAAACTGATAGATTTTGTTGCGTCAAAACTGTCGGAAGTTTGTATTTTCGGAAAGTAGCGAAAGCCGTACCCGTAACTACAACACTTAGCCCCCTGTTCCAAATTTAGAAGAAGCAGTCGGATAGGAAAGATGGCAATGCAGGCAATGCTGCGCCTCATGAACCCTGAGGAATTTGCGGTCGCAGTGACCAGCAGCAGTAGAGTGGGACAGTGTCCCATTTGGGAGGAGGAAATCCGAAAATATCTCAAGGGGAAAGGATCGCCCCTGTGGAATGATTTCTACGATAACGGGAAATCAGGTCCCGGGAGTATAGGTCATACTTTTTTTTAAAAATATTTTATTGAAAATATTTGGTCAACTATCACAGTACATTGTGTATCCTTTACACAATAATATAACAGTATAAATAACAATGACCTGTTTTATAAACAAAGAATAAATAATATATAACAAAAACTAAAACTAAAACTAAATGGCAACTGCCTTGTCTCAGACAAACACTCTCCAAAAATAAGATTTAACAGTCCAATATACAATTATTTATAGCAACGACCTATACATATTATACATATATATTAACAACCCTGAGAGTCCTTTTGGTTCCGACCCCCCCCCCCGACCCACCCCCCCCCCCGGGCTGCTGCTGCTGCCTTCTTCTTTTCCATTCCCTCTATCTTTCTGTGAGGTATTCGTCAAACGGTTGCCACCGCCTGGTGAACCCTTGAGCCGATCCCCTTAGGACGAACTTAATCCGTTCCAGCTTTATAAACCCTGCCATGTCACTTATCCAGGTCTCCACCCCCGGGGGCTTGGCTTCCTTCCACATCAACAGTATCCTGCGTCGGGCTACTAGGGACGCAAAGGCCAAAACATCGGCCTCTCTCGCCTCCTGCACTCCCGGCTCTTGTGCAACCCCAAATATAGCCAACCCCCAGCTTGGTTCGACCTGGACCCCCACTACTTTCGAAAGCACCTTTGTCACCCCCACCCAGAACCCCTGTAGTGCCGGACATGACCAGAACATGTGGGTGTGATTCGCTGGGCTTCTCGAGCATCTCGCACACCTATCCTCTACCCAAAAAAATTTACTGAGCCGTGCTCCAGTCATATGCGCCCTGTGTAACACCTTAAATTGAATCAGGCTTAGCCTGGCACACGAGGACGATGAGTTTAACCTACCTAGGGCATCCGCCCACAGCCCCTCCTCAATCTCCTCCCCCAGCTCTTCTTCCCATTTCCCTTTCAGCTCATCTACCATAATCTCCCCCTCGTCCCTCATTTCCCTATATATATCTGACACCTTACCGTCCCACACCCATGTCTTTGAGATCACTCTGTCCTGCACCTCATGCGTCGGGAGCTGCGGGAATTCCCTCACCTGTTGCCTCGCAAAAGCCCTCAGTTGCATATACCGGAATGCATTCCCTTGGGGCAACCCATATTTCTCGGTCAGCGCTCCCAGACTTGCGAACTTCCCATCCACAAACAGATCTTTCAGTTGCGTTACTCCTGCTCTTTGCCATATTCCAAATCCCCCATCCATTCTCCCCGGGGCAAACCTATGGTTGTTTCTTATCGGGCACCCCACCAAGGCTCCCGTCTTTCCCCTATGCCGTCTCCACTGTCCCCAAATTTTCAAAGTCGCCACCACCACCGGGCTTGTGGTGTATTTCTTTGGTGAGAACGGCAATGGGGCCGTCACCATAGCTTGTAGGCTAGTCCCCCTACAGGACGCCCTCTCCAATCTCTTCCACGCCGCTCCCTCCTCTTCTCCCATCCACTTACTCACCATTGAGATATTGGCGGCCCAGTAGTACTCACTTAGGCTCGGTAGTGCCAGCCCCCCCCTATCCCTACTACGCTGTAAGAATCCCTTCCTCACTCTCGGGGTCTTCCCGGCTCACACAAAACTCATGATACTCTTTTCGATCCTTTTGAAAAAAGCCTTCGTGATCACCACCGGGAGGCACTGAAACACAAAGTGGAATCTCGGGAGGACTACCATTTTAACCGCCTGCACCCTCCCTGCCAGCGACAGGGATACCATGTCCCATCTCTTGAAGTCCTCCTCCATTTGTTCCACCAATCGCGTTAAATTTAACCTATGCAATGTACCCCAATTCTTGGCTATCTGGATCCCCAAGTAACAAAAGTCCCTTGTTACCTTCCTCAGCGGAAAGTCCTCTATTTCTCTGCTCTGCTCCCCTGGATGCACCACAAACAACTCACTTTTCCCCATGTTCAGTTTATATCCTGAGAATTCTCCAAACTCCTGAAGTGTCCGCATTATCTCTGGCATCCCCTCCGCCGGGTCCGCTACATATAACAACAAATCATCCGCATACAGAGATACCCGGTGTTCTTCTCCTCCTCTAAGTACTCCCCTCCACTTCTTGGAACCCCTCAATGCTATTGCCAGGGGCTCAATCGCCAGTGCAAACAATAATGAGGACAGAGGGCATCCTTGCCTTGTCCCTCTATGGAGCCGAAAGTATGCAGATCCCCGTCCATTCGTGACCACACTCGCCACTGGGGCCCTATACAACAGCTGCACCCATCCAACATACTCATCTCCAAAACCAAATCTCCTCAGCACCTCCCACAGATAATCCCACTCCACTCTATCAAATGCTTTCTCGGCATCCATCGCCACCACTATCTCCGCTTCCCCCTCTGGTGGGGGCATCATCATTACCCCTAGCAGCCTCCGTATATTCGTATTCAGCTGTCTCCCCTTCACAAACCCAGTTTGGTCCTCATGGACCACCCTCGGGACACAATCCTCTATCCTCATTGCCATTACCTTGGCCAGAATCTTAGCGTCTACATTTAGGAGGGAAATAGGTCTACAGGACCCGCATTGCAGCGGGTCCTTTTCCTTCTTTAGGAGAAGCGATATCGTTGCCTCAGACATAGTCGGGGGCAGCTGTCCCCTTCCCTTTGCCTCATTAAAGGTCCTCATCAGTAGCGGGGCGAGCAAGTCCACATATTTCCTATAAAATTCAACTGGGAATCCATCCGGTCCCGGAGCCTTCCCCGCCTGCATGCTCCTAATTCCTTTCACTACTTCCTCTATTTCAATCTGTGCTCCCAGTCCCACCCTTTCCTGCTCCTCCACCTTGGGAAATTCCAGCCGGTCCAGAAAGCCCATCATTCTCTCCCTCCCATCCGGGGGTTGAGCTTCGTATAATTTTTTATAAAATGCCTTGAACACTCCATTCACTCTCTCCGCTCCCCGCTCCATCTCTCCTTCCTCATCCCTCACTCCCCCTATTTCCCTCGCTGCTCCCCTTTTCCTCAATTGGTGGGCCAGCAACCTGCTCGCCTTCTCCCCATATTCGTACTGTACACCCTGTGCCTTCCTCCACTGTGCCTCTGCAGTACCCGTTGTCAGCAAGTCAAATTCTACGTGTAGCCTTTGCCTTTCCCTGTACAGTCCCTCCTCCGGTGCCTCCGCATATTGCCTGTCCACCCTCAGAAGTTCTTGCAGCAACCGCTCCCGTTCCCTCCTCTCCTGCTTTCCTTTATGTGCCCTTATTGATATCAGCTCGCCTCTAACCACTGCCTTCAGCGCCTCCCAGACCACTCCCACCTGGACCTCCCCATTATCATTGAGTTCCAAGTACTTTTCAATGCACCCCCTCACCCTTAGACACCCCCCCTCATCTGCCATTAGTCCCATGTCCATTCTCCAGGGTGGGCGCCCTTCTGTTTCCTCCCCTATCTCCAAGTCCACCCAATGTGGAGCGTGATCCGAAATGGCTATAGCCGTATACTCCGTTCCCCTCACCTTGGGGATCAACGCCCTTCCCAAAACAAAAAAGTCTATTCGCGAATAGACTTTGTGGACATAGGAGAAAAACGAAAACTCCTTACTCCTAGGTCTGCTAAATCTCCACGGGTCTACTCCTCCCATCTGCTCCATAAAATCTTTAAGCACCTTGGCTGCTGCCGGCCTCCTTCCAGTCCTGGACCTCGACCTGTCCAGCCCTGGTTCCAACACCGTATTGAAATCTCCCCCCATTACCAACTTTCCCACCTCTAGGTCCGGGATGCGTCCTAGCATACGCCTCATAAAATTGGCATCATCTCAGTTCGGGGCATATACGTTTACCAAAACCACCGTCTCCCCCTGTAGTTTGCCACTCACCATCACGTATCTGCCCCCGCTATCCGCCACTATAGTCTTTGCCTCAAACATTACCTGCTTCCCCACTAATATAGCCACCCCCCTGTTTTTCGCATCTAGCCCAGAATGGAACACCTGCCCCACCCAACCTTTGCGTAGTCTCACCTGATCTATCAGTTTCAAGTGCGTTTCCTGTAACATAACCACGTCTGCCTTAAGTTTCTTAAGATGTGCGAGTACCCATGCCCTCTTTATCGGCCCGTTCAGCCCTCTCACGTTCCACGTGATCAGCCGGGTTGGGGGGCTTTTTACCCCCCCCCCTTGTCGATTAGCCATCCCCTTTTTCCAGCTCCTCACCTGGTTCCCACGCAGCTGTGTCCCCCCCAGGCGGTGCCCCCCCGCCCATCCCACCCCATGCCAGCTCCCCCCTCTCCCCAGCAGCAGTAGCCCAATAATTCCCCCCTCCCACCCCCCCCGCTACATCCCCCACTAGCGTAGTTACACCCCCCATGTTGCTCCCAGAAGTCAGCAAACTCTGGCTGACCTCGGCTTCCCCCCGTGACCTCGGCTCGCACCGTGCGATGCCCCCTCCTTCCTGCTTCCCTATTCCCGCCATGATTATCATAGCGCGGGAACCGAGCCCGCGCTTCCCCCTTGGCCCCGCCCCCAATGGCCAACGCCCCAACTCCTCCACCTCCTTTCCTCCCCCCACCACCTCCTGTGAAAGAGAGAAAAGTTACCACATCGCAGGATTAATAACATAAAACTCCTCTTTCCCCCCTTTTTACCCCCCTCTTCACCCCCCATACTCGCCCCACCACTTTGTTTCAAACGTTCTTTTTTTTTTAATAACCCGCTCATTCCAATTTTTCTTCCACGATAAAAGTCCACGCCTCATCTGCCGTCTCAAAGTCGTGGTGCCTCCCTTGATATGTGACCCACAGTCTTGCCGGTTGCAAGAAGATTTTATCTTCTTTTTGTGAAGCACCGCCTTGGCCCGATTAAAGCTCGCCCTCCTTCTCGCCACCTCCGCACTCCAGTCTTGGTATACGCGGATCACCGCGTTCTCCCACTTACTGCTCCGAGTTTTCTTTGCCCATCTAAGGACCATCTCTCTATCCTTAAAACGGAGTAATCTCACCACTATGGCTCTAGGAATTTCTCCTGCTCTCGGTCCTCACGCCATCACTCGGTATGCTCCCTCCACCTCCAGCGGACCCGCCGGGGCCTCCGCTCCCATTAACGAGTGCAGCATCGTGCTCACATATGCCCCGACGTCCGCTCCCTCCGCACCTTCAGGAAGACCAAGAATCCTTAGGTTGTTCCTTAGGAATCCTCCTCGCGTTGTTCTCCAGCGCCTCCAGCCTTTCCACACATCGTTTATGGTGTGCCTCGTGCAACTCCGTCTTCACCACCAGGCCCTGTATATCGTCCTCATTCTCGGCAGCCTTTGCCTTCACGACCCGAAGCTCCCGCTCCTGGGTCTTTTGCTCCTCCTTTAGCCCTTCGATCGCCTCTAATATCGGGGCCAACAGCTCCTTCTTCATTTCCTTTTTGAGTTCTTCCACGCAGCGTTTCAAAAACTCGTGTTGTTCAGGGCCCCATATTAAACTGCCACCTTCCGACGCCATCTTGGTTTTTGCTTGCCTTCCTTGCCGCTGCTCTAAAGGATCCACCGCAATCCGGCCACCTTCCTCTCCTTTTTTCATCCGTATCCAGGGGGGGATTCCCTTCTGGTTCACCGCACAGTACTTTTAGCCGTTAAAATTGCCGTTGGGGCTCTTATTAAGAGCCCAAAAGTCCGTTCCACCGGGAGCTGCCGAAACGTGCGACTCAGCTGGTCATCGCCGCACCCGGAAGTCTGTATAGGTCATACTTGGTGGGAGAACCAGAGCGAGATACACAAAAAGAGCTTGGGAAAAGCTCGCAAGCCGATGGCAATTGTGTCCTGTTTGGCACAATTGCGAGGCACAGAGGAGGTCGTCAAGACGCTCCGCAAAGAAGTTGAGGGCATACATCGGATGAGTAAGGTCGATGTAAGCGAAGTTGAAAGAGAGAATATGGAATAGAGGAGGAAATTGGCAGCAAAAGATGGAGAGGTGGATGACGCCAAACATGCTCACCAGTCTTGTCTGGCACTTTTAATCAATTTCCAGTCGCAATATGAAAAGGCCTATCAGGACACGCAACGTGCAGTCCTGGTAAGAGAAGAGACAGAAAAACAGGTAGAGACATTACAGAAACAGTGTAGTGACCTCAAGGCAGCATTAAGAGCACTCCATGCTGCCACCACAGAACAAAGACAAAGCACCTTAGACCACGCAAAGTGCCGGAAGCAGATTGCAGAGCTGCAATCACTGCTTTCTGTTCAGAAGGTTTTCAGGAAACCTTTGGGGAAAAGTTAGACCAGGAAGACGGCCCTGATTGGGAAGAGTTACACGAAACAGTGCAGAGATATGTTCAGGGAACATGTGCGCAGGGAATGCCCCAAAAAAGGAAAGCGCCCCAACCCCCCGCACAGCAGATAGTTCAGGCTCCAATGAACCCTGTAACCACCCACCGCACAGCCACATCGGACGATGCAGAATTTCTATATTCCAACCCCTTAACAGTGACCCAATTACGGGACGCATGCGAGAAGATCACGCCGTTCCTCCCCGCCTCAGACCCCCACCATTTCTTTGCCACAGTTAGACATTAGGCGAACATGTACGGCCTGGACGAGAGAGAGCATACACAGTCGAGTGGTATCGTGGAGCGCATGAATCGGACCCTAAACATCATCCCTCAGAAAAATGGTCCAGCAGAACAACACCACTTGGGACTCAGCCTCCCTTTTGCACTGATGTTTTTGCGTAACACTATTTCTACATCCACAGGTTACACTCCACACACCTACATGACCGGACGCCCCATGAAAGGCACAGAATATCTGTTAGGTTTGGACCTGACCAGCCCCGAAGTAACGGCCCTCACACACGAGAAAGCCGTGGAGCAATTAGTTGCAAATGTTAAAACGGCTCAGTTAGCAGCCGCAGTAAAATTGGGCACCAGAAAGAAACAGAGCAAGGCTTGTTTCGACAAGACAGTGCATGCGACTGAGTACAATATCGGACAGCAAGTGATGCTTTCTGTATATAACCCCAGCACATTCCTGTCACCTAAATACTTGGGTCCGTATTCCATTGCGGATAAAGTAAGCCCTTCCGTTTACAAAATAAATTACCCCAATGGTAAGACTGCCTGTTTTCATATAAACCAGCTGAAGGTTTATGGAATACAGTCGAACCACGCACACCACGTCATGCTTGACGCAGCACACCACACCCCGCCCACAGCCAACGTAACCCTACCAACCCCCACCACGTCCAGCCCAGCCACGGACTCGACCTCAACTCCACCCCCGAAATATACACTCCGCCCCGGAAGGCCCACAGACTGCAGCAGCAGAGACAGCGACTGTGACTCGGACGATAGCCACAGCACGCCTCCCTACTATCCCCATGCACCAGGACCCACACCCAGCGACTCCGACTACGATCCAAGTGATCCCTTCCTGATCACTTTTCTGAACAAACCCCACCACCGAACCACACTGACGACCCCGATTTTGTCCCCACACAACTAGACACCAATTATTGGCACCGTGACAACTCATACCGACTCGTACGCAACAACGAGAGCGACCCCAACTCACACCATGCAGCCCTTTCAGCCCTAATCCACTCCAGAGTTTGGCACCCGGGAGAAGAGGACGACCTTGGGTCTGACTCCCAAACCGCCAACCCCTTTGCGACCCTGTTCGCAACCGAGAACTGAGGTGTCCAGAGGGCATTTAAAAGTTTATTGGATAAACATATGGATGATAATGGCATAGTGTAGGTTAGATGGCTTTTGTTTCGGTGCAACATCGTGGGCCGAAGGGCCTGTACTGCGCTGTATTGTTCTATGTTCTATGTTCTATGTTCTATGATGTTTTAAAGGAACCGCTTGGGAGAAGTGTTGTCCTTTCTGATGGAACCTGCAGAATGTTTTATGTTGTTTGTAAGTTTGTTAAATGTTGTATGTCCGACAGGAGAATAATTTTCTCACTGCCACACGCCTCTTCGGCCGAAACCTCTGAGGACTTGCCTTCAGAGACTAACCATTGCCAGACGCCAATTCACCTGAAACCTCTGAGGTCTTGCCCACAGCGACCCACCGTTGCCAGACGCTTGTTCAGAGGAACTAGCTTTTCGGCTGACACTTGTTCGGGTACCAGATTCCTGCGCATAACTGCCCTTCTAGTTCGAAGGATAGAACCACTACGGCAGCCTCACCACGATGACTACATTTTTGCTCGTTCTTGTCGGTTGCTCAGGCAGTGGAGAAACGGCTTGAGACCTGCCCTGCCTGGGAACCCCCCCTCTGGTCAACTACACTCGGGTAGGAGAGATACGGCATTGGTAGCCGTCCTACCCGGGGACTCCATCCACGTCTTACCCGTCGCGGCCCATACGCACCTCATTTGGCATTTTTCATTTCAAAACGTTTTGTTTGTTTAGGTAACCCTTAGGTTGCCGGCCATCTGCTATTTATATCCTGGAACATTTGGATGGTAAATCAGCACTGGTTTATTATTGGGAAGTGTACCGTGTCCTAAAATTTGTTTTTGAAAAAAAAATGAGGGAGTCAACATAGTGACCAATAATAAAGGGAATAATTGGCACCAAAGGACAGACACACTAGCATACCGGATATTAAACAAAGATAGTTACAGATATTATGCTTGTTTCTACAGAACTCCAGAAGCTCCAGGACCGGAGAAATCAAAGAAAGAAAGGAAAGAGAACAGCCATGAGGACTTCCTTCATATGGATCAACATGTTTATAAACTTTTGGTTGCACGTGACCACAAACCCCATGACTTCAAACCCCCCAGCCGTTAATGTTTCACTGCCCCGCAGTACCCAGAGACCAGTCACCAGCGACACTACATCTTCTTGGTGTGCCAGGTTCATAACCTGGTACTCCCTGTCCTATGTGATCGAAACACTACTAGCGTTGGCGATACTCTGCTGTGTGGTGCAGGCGATGCATCTACGAAAATGGAGAAGGAGAGCCTACCGCACTCGAACCACGGTATATAGGATCAGATCCCCTATGAGGCTCAGAAACGAAGGGTGGAGAATAGAAAAGCAATAGTGATAGGAGACTCCATGGTTAGGGGAACGGATATGAGATTCTGTGGTCGCGAACGAGACTCCCGGAAGGTATGTTGCCTCCCGGGTGCCAGGATCAGGAATGTCTGATTGAGTCTACAGGATTCTTAAGGGGGAGGGGGAGCAACCAGAATTCATGGTGCACATAGGCACCAACGACATAGCTAAGAAAAGGGATGAGGATCTAAAAAGTGATTTTAGGGAGTTAGGTTGGAAGCTAAAGAGCAGGACAAGCAGAGTAGTAATCTCAGGATTGCTACCGGTGCCACGTGCAAGTGAGGCAAGAACCGAGCGAGTGCAGCTGAACACGCGGCTACACGGCTGGTGCAGGAGGGAAGGCTTCAGAAATGTGGATCATTGGGATACCTTCTGGGGAAGGTGGGACCTGTACATGAAGGACGGATTGCACCTAAACTGGAGGGGCACCAATATCCTGTGTGGGAGGTTTACTAGAGCTCTTCGGGAGGGTTTAAACTAGTTTGGCAGGGGGATGGGAACCAGAGCTATGGATCAGAGGATAGGGTAGCTGTTGAACAGGCAGAAATAGTATGCAGCGAGTCTGTGAGGAAGGATAGACAGTTGATAGGACAAAGTTGCACTCAGTGGAATGGGTTAAAGTGTCTCTGTTTCAATGCAATGAGTGTCAGGAATAAGGAAGATGAACGTGGAGCATGGATCAGTACTTGGAACTATGATATTGTGGCCATTACGGGGACTTGGATTTCACAGGGGCAGGAATGGTTGTTAGATGTTCGGGGGTTTAGATGTTTTAAGAAGAATAGGGAGGGAGATAAAAGAGGAGGCGGAGAGGCACTGTCAATTAGGGAGCGCATCACATCTGCAGAAAAGGAGGTAGTCGAGGAGGCTTTGTCTACTGAATCAGTATGGGTGGAAGTCAGAAACAAGAAAGGAGCAGTCACTTTATTGGGAGTTTTCTATAGACCACCAATAGCAGCAGAGAGATAGAGGAACAGATTGGGCGGCAGATCTTCGAAAGGTGCAGAAGTAACAGAGTTGTTGTCATTGCTGACTTCAACTTCCCTAATATTGACTGGAACCATCTTAGTGCAAATGGTTTGGATGGAGCAGATTTTGTCAGGTGTGTACAGGAAGGATCCTGACTCAATATGTAGATAGGCCGACTAGGGGGGAGGCCATATTGTATTTGGTGCTTGGCAACGAACCAGGCCAGGTGACAGGTGTCTCGGTGGGAGATCATTTTGGTGACAGTGACCAGACCACAACTCCTTGATCTTTACCATAGTCATGGAGAGGAATAGACCTTTGCCATAGTCGTGGAGAGGGATAGGAACAGACAGTATGGGAAGGTATTTAATTGGAGGGAGGGAACATTATACTGCTATTAGACAGGAGCTGAGGAGCATAAAGTGAGAACAATTGTTCGTGGCGAAATGCACAACAGTAATTTGGGGATTATTTAAGGAGCACTTGCTGCGATAGTTTTGTCCACTGAGACGAGGAAGGAATGGTAAGGTGAAGGAGCCTTGGATGACAAGAGAAGTGCAGCTTCTAGTTAAGAGGAAGAAGGAAGCTTAGGTAAGGTTGAGGAAGTAAGGATCTGGCACGGCTCTAGAGGGTTACAAGGTCACCAGGAACGAACTCAAAAATGGACTTCGGAGAACTAGAAGGGGGCATAAAAAAGCCCTCATGGGAAGGGATAGGGAAAACCCCAAGGCATTTTACACTTATGTGAGAAATAAGAGGATGATCAGAGTGAGAGCAGGGCCGATCAGGGATAGTGGAGGGAACTTGTGCCTAGAGTGTGAGGAGATAGGGGAGGCCCGAAATGAATATTTTGCTTCAGTATTCACTAGAGAGAGGGACCTTGTTGCTCGTGAGAACAGCATGAACCAGGTTAATAGACTCAAACAGGTTGATATTAAGAAGGAGGATGTGCTGGAAATTTTGAAAAGCATCAGGATAGATAAATCTCCTGGGCCTGACGAGATATACCCAAGGTTATTACGGGAAGCGAGGGAGGAGATTGTTGTGCCGTTGGCGATGATCTTTGTGTCTTCACTCTCCATTGGAGTAGTACTGGATGATTGGAGGGAGGCGAATGTTGTTCCCCTGTTCAAGAAAGGGAATAGGGAAATCCCTGGGAATTACACACCCATAAGTCTTACGCCTGTGGTGAGTAAAATATTGGAAAGGTTCTGAGAGATAGGATTTATGATTATTTAGAAAAACATAGTTTGATTAAAGATAGTCAGCATGGCTTTGTGAGGGGCGGATCATGCTTCACAAGTCTCACTGAATTCTTTGAGGATGTGACGAGATACATTGATGAAGGTTGGGCAGTGGATGTAGTGTAAATGGATTTCAGTAAGGCATTTGATAAGGTTCCCCATGGTAGGCTCATTCAGAAAGTTAGGGGGCATGGGATACAGGGAAATTTGGCTGTCTGGATACAGAATTGGCTGGCCGAAAGAAGATAGCGAGTGGTAGTGGGTGGAAAGTATTCCGCCTGGAAGTCGGTGATCAGTGGTGTCCCGCAGGGACCTGTTCTGGGACCTCTGCTCTTTGTGGTTTTTATAAATGACTTGGATGAGGAAGTGGAAGGGTGTGTTAGTAAGTTTGCTGATGACATGAAGGTTGGTGGAGTTGGAGATAGTGGTGAGGGCTGTTGCACGTTGCAACAGGACATTGACAGGATGCAGAGCTGGGCTGAGAAGTGGCAGATGGAGTTCAACCTAGATAAATGTGAAGTGATTCATTTTGGAAGGTCGAATTTGAATGCTGAATACAGGATTAAAGGCAGGATTCATGGAAGTGTGGAGGAACAGAGGGGTCTTGGGGTCCATGTACATGGATCCCTCAAAGTTGCCACCCAGGTTGATAGGGTTGTTAAGAAGGCGTATGGTGTGTTGGCTTTCATTAACAGGGGGATTGAGTTTAAGAACTGTGAGGTTTTGCTGCAGCTTTATAAAACCCTGGTTATACCACACTTGGAATATTGTGTCCAGTTCTGGTCGCCTCATTATAGGAAGGATGTGGATGCTTTGGAGAGGGTGCAGAGGAGATTTACCAGGATGCTGCCTGGACTGGAGGGCATGTCTTATGGAGAAAGGTTGAGGGAGCTAGGGCTTTTTCACTGGAGGGAGCTTGAGCTTTTCTCACTGGAGCGAAGAAGGCAGTGAGGTGACTTGATATACGTATACAAGATGATGAGAGGAATAGACAGAGTGGATAGCCAGAGGCTTTTCACCAGGGAGGAAATGGCTGTCACGAGGGGATATCATTTTAAGGTGATTGGAGGAAGGTAAAGGGGAGATGTCAGAGGTTGGTTCTTTACACAGAGTGGTGGGTGCAAGGAATGCACTGCCAACGGAGGTGGTGGGAGTCAGTCATTAGGGGCATTTAAGCAACTCTTGGACAGGCACATGGACAGCAGTAAATTGAAGGGGTGTAGGTTCGGTTGAACTTAGATTAGGATAAATCGTTGGCACAACATTGTGGACCGAAGGGCCTGTACTGTGCTATCCTTTTCTCTGTTTTATGTTCAATAAGATCCCCCATCATCCTTCTAAACTAAAACGAGTATGGACCCGAGTCCCCAACCACTCCTCATATGACAAGCTCTTCATCCCAGGGATCATTCTTGTGAACATCCTCTGAACCCTTGGCAAGGCCAGCACATTCTTGCTTAGATACGGGGCCCAAAACTGCTCACAATACTCCAAATGGTGTCTGACCAGAAGGACATCCCTGCTCTTGTATTCTAGCCCTCTCAACATGTACGCTAATATTGGATTTGCCTTCCTAATTGCCGACTGAACCTGCACATTAACCTTAAGAGAATCTTGAACAAGGACTCCCAAGTCCCTTTGTGCTTCTGATTTCCTAAGTATTTCCCCATTTAGAAAACAGTCTATGCCTCCATTCTTCCTTCCAAAGTGCATAACCTCACATTTTAGCACATTGTATTCCAGCCCACTCTCATAGCCTGTCCAACTCCTTCTGCAGCCCCCCTGCTTCCTGAATACTACCTGTCTCTGTGCATAACATTGCATCATCTGAAAACTTAGCAACAGTGCACTCAGTTCCTTCTTCCAGATCGTTAATGTATATTGTGGAAAGTTGTGGTCCCAGCACAGACCCCTGAGGCACACCACTAGTCATCGGCTGCCATCCTGAAAAAGACCTCTTTATCCACACTATCTGCCTTCTGCCAGTCAGCTAATCCTCTATCAATGTCAGTATCTTACCCTTGACACCATGGTCTCTTATCGTATTCAACAGCCTCCGATATGGCACCTTGTCAAAGACCTTCTGGAAATCTAAATAGATCATGGCTACAGGTTTTTCTTTGTCTAACTTCCTTGTTACCTCCTCAAAGAACTCTAACAATTTTGACAGACATGATCTCCCTTTGATGAAGCAGTGTTGACTCAGTCCTATTTTATCATGCACTTTCAAGTACTACGCAATCTCATCTTGAATAATGGACTCTTAAAATCTTACCAATGACAGAAGCCAGGGTAACTGACCTATAATTTCCCATCTTCTACTCCCTCCCTTCTTAAACAGCAGTGTTACATCAGCCACTTTCCAGTCTTCCGGGACTCTCCCTGCCTCCAGTGATTCCTGAAAAATCACCACCAATGCCTCCACAATCTCCTCCAACCGCTACCTCCTTTAGAACCCTGGTGCAAAATCCATCCGGTCCAGGTGATTTATCCACCTTCAGACCTTTCAGTTTCCCCAGAACCTTCTCCTTAGTGATGGCCACTATATTCACCTCTGCCCCTGGAGCTCTGGTATCTCACTGGTGTCTTCCACCGTGAAGACTGAACTGCACTAAACTGCTGACCACCTAGCTTCCCTGCCTTGTGCCCCTGTTAGTCATCATTATTAACAGTTTGCTCTCTTCAAGTGTTGTCCTTCTATCCTTTAATTCTGGCATCATTTCCCCTCTCTTCATAAAACCAACCCTTGACCCCAGCATCCTTGCAAACTACTGTCCCATCCCCAAACTCCCATTCCTCCTCCGAGTCTTTGAACATTTGTCGCCTCCCAAATCCATTCCCATCTTTCCCAGAACTCCATGCTGGAATTCTTCCTCCAATCAGGTTTTGGCCCATGCCAGAATACTGAAACAACTCTCATCAAAGTCAATAATGGCAGACTTCCGGTGGCGGCCATGGAGTGAGTGATCACACATTTGGCAGCTCCTGCTCAAGGCAGCTTTTTCAGACCTTTTCCCAGCTTGTTGGGTGGTGTTTAGGTGAAAAAGGGTGTAGGGGTGACTGAAGAAAATGAAACTCCGCTGGTGAGGCTGGTGGATGGATCCACAGACCAGAGGTGAGTCGAGAAGAAGGGAGCAACTGGAGCAAGAGAATCTTTGTGCGCCACGGGTCAAGATGGCGGAGGGTAATAATAATAATCTTTATTATTGTCACAAGTAGGCTTACATTAACACTGCAATGATGTTACTGTGAAATTGTTGCTAACTTTTGGTTGGTTCAATTTGCTCTGTTTTGTAACCTTTGCTCTAGAGTCGCCAGGTATCTTTATGATACCGCCACGAGGTTCAAGTTCAAGTACTGATCAATAACTCAACACACCAATTAGTAAGATTCAAATCAAAACACATTTATTATACACAGTCAATCGCTACTCATGCATAAATTCTACTTTCTAGACTATTCTCTATCACTAAAAGGCCTATACTTAGCTTCGGAATTGGCCCACCAGGTCAGAGGAACAAATGGCCTTTTGTTCGATCTAAGTCTGCAGGATTGAAAAGCTGGTATGGACTGGTAGCTAGGAGCGCCTATCTCGTAGCGTGCGTTGACTGGAGACTTACTTGGTTGATGCGGCAGCTTGGGCAGTTCATTCTCAAGGGCTGATTTGCTGCTGAGTGACCCTGCCAAGAAGGACGATTTGAACTTGGGGACTCTATTTTATAGTCCCCAGGGGCTTCCCGCCCTTCGGGGCGGACCCCGTACCTGGTTCCAAGTGATTGGACTGCGTTTCGATCACTTGGATCAATTTCTCCAATACTGGAGTTGTTCCCTGATCACTGGGGGGTCCCTGAGTGTCCGTTGGCCTTCCTTTGTCTTGGCTCCTGCCAGCGCCGAAGAGCCTGGCTTGGCCTTGTTCACCTTAAGTGTTTCAATTGTGCCCGGGGATCGCTCATTACTATGCAGATGGATGCTGGTTTCAGTGCTGTCTGGGCTTTTGCAAGCTCCAATACACAGGATTTCTGCACTTGCTGGTTTTTGCCTGTGTTGGCTGAATTTCCCTTCAGCCTTTGTGGATCTCCATTTTAAGTCAGGAAGTGGCCAACCCAGGTGGCTACAAAATGTCCCTAGTCGCCACATTCCGGCGCCTGTTCGGGTACACAGAGGGAGAATTCAGAATGTCCAATTCACCTAACAAGCAAATCTTTTGGGATTTGTGGGAGGAAACTGGAGCACCCGGAGGAAACCCCGCAGAGACAGAGAGAACATTCAGACTCTGCACAGACAGTGACCCAAGCCGGGAATAGAACCTGGGACCCTAGCGCTTGAAGGAACAGTGCTAACTGTGCCGCCCTTCTTGCCCAGTGGCCAACGGAGCAGCTGGTGGACCTCTTAAATGAGAAGTTTAGCCGGCAAAGGAGGGAACCCAGGATGACCTTGCCAAAGCGGTGGAACCACTAAAAGCGCAAATTGACAGTGTGGAACGGAGGCTGGAGTCCCAGGGCCAGGCTATTCGGGAATTGGAGGAGGTGGTGGAGGAGCCCGAGGAGCTGCTCGCCTTTTTGGCAGCCAAAATAGGAATGATGAGGCGGTTAAAAGCGAAGGTGGGAGACACAAGCAGTGCTGCGATTGATCAAGTGGTTCAGAATCAGGAAACCCACGGGAGAGCGATCCAGAAGGTGGAACAAAAGTTGGCCAAGCACGAGGAGTATATAACCGTGCTGGAAAACAAGGTGGGGATGATGAACGACCGCCAGAAAAGAATGCAAGAGAAGCTGGAGGACCTGGAGAATAGGTCCAGGAGGCAGGATCTCAGAATTGTTGGCCTCCCTGAAGGCAGTGAGGGATCGGATGCGAGGACTTATGTGACGGACATGTTGGAGAAGTTGATGAGGGCTGGGGCATTCCCTCGGCCCTTGGAATTGGACAGGGCGCACAGAGCCTTCGCGAGGAAGCCCCGCGCGAACGTGCCGCTGAGGGCCATGGTGGTACGTTTTCACCGTTTCATGGACAAGGAACACGTTTTGCGGTGGGCCAAGAAAGAACGGAGCAGTAAGTGGGAGAACTGTGAGTTGCGCATTTATCAGGACCTGGGAGCGGATTTGTCCAAGAGGCCAAGAGGGTTTAATCAGGCAAAAACGACCCTCTTTAAGAAGGGGGTAAAGTTCGGGATGCTGTACCCAGCCTGTCTGTGGGTCACACATGAGGAACGGGACTTCAACTTTGAAATGCCAGACGAAGTATGGACTTTTATTAAAGAAATGAAGCTGGAGGCGAATTAAAAGACACTGAAGCCTTGGAAGAGTACTGTGGCAGCGATTTGTGGTGCTGGATTGTATAAATTTAAGTCGCGCTATGTGAAATAATGGGCTGTGTGGATGGTTAACCGTTGCTTTGTCTTGTAGGGAGCTGGTTAGAGGGGGGGATGGGCTTTGAATTTGGTTCTGCTTTTTGGGTGATTATTTTTCTAAAGTGACTGTTTCTTTAAACAAAAGCGAAGGTGGAATACCTGGAGAAACGCACCCAAAGACAAAATCTAAGGACCGTGAAGTGCCAGAAGGCATCGAGGGTGCAGATGCTGGCTTGTATTTAGCCAAGATACTGGAGAGTTTGATGGAGAGATTGATGGGGAGGGGGACTTTGACCGGCCCCTGGAGGACGACCGATCAGTGTGCTGATGAGGAAGCCGCAGGCGAACGAGCCACGTAGGGCAATGCTGGTGTGTCTCAGGTTCCTGGATAAGGAGATGATAGTAAGATGGGCGAGTCAGACGAGGGGTGCACCTGGGAAGTGAAAGAGCAGACGAGGAGGCGCACCTGGGAAGTGAAAGAGCAGACGAGGAGGCGCACCTGGGAAGTGAAAGAGCAGACGAGGAGGTGCACCTGGGAAGTGAAAGAGCAGACGAGGAGGCGCACCTGGGAAGTGAAAGAGCAGACGAGGAGGCGCACCTGGGAAGAGAAAGAGCAGACGAGGAGGCGCACCTGGGAAGCGAAAGAGCAGACGAGGAGGTGCACCTGGGAAGGGAACGAGCAGACGAGGAGGCGCACCTGGGAAGGGAACGAGCAGACGAGGAGGCGCACCTGGGAAGCGAAAGAGCAGACGAGGCGGTGCACCTGGAAGGGAAGGAGCAGACGAGGAGGCACACCTGGGAAGGGAACGAGCAGACGAGGAGGCGCACCTGGGAAGGGAACGAGCAGAAGGGGAGGCGCACCTGGGAAGGGAATGAGCAGACGAGGAGGCGCACCTGGGAAGCGAAAGAACAGACGAGGAGGTGCACCTGGGAAGTGAAAGAGCAGACGAGGAGGCGCACCTGGGAAGCGAACGAGCAGACGAGGAGGCGCACCTGGGAAGCAAAAGAGCAGATGAGGAGGTGCACCTGGGAAGCGAACGAGCAGACGAGGAGGCGCACCTGGGAAACGAAAGAGCAGACGAGGACGTGCACCTGGGAAGTGAAAGAGCAGACGAGGAGGTGCACCTGGGAAGCAAAAGAGCAGACGAGGAGGTGCACCTGGGAAGTGAAAGAGCAGACGTTGAGGCGCACCTGGGAAGCGAACGAGCAGACGAGGAGGCGCACCTGGGAAGCAAAAGAGCAGATGAGGAGGTGCACCTGGGAAGCGAACGAGCAGACGAGGAGGCGCACCTGGGAAACGAAAGAGCAGACGAGGACGTGCACCTGGGAAGTGAAAGAGCAGACGAGGAGGTGCACCTGGGAAGCAAAAGAGCAGACGAGGAGGTGCACCTGGGAAGCGAACGAGCAGACGAGGAGGTGCACCTGGGAAGCAAAAGAGCAGACGAGGAGGTGCACCTGGGAAGTGAAAGAGCAGACGAGGAGGTGCACCTGGGAAGTGAAAGAGCAGACGAGGAGGTGCACCTGGGAAGTGAAAGAGCAGACGAGGAGGTGCACCTGGGAAGTGAAAGAGCAGACGAGGAGGTGCACCTGGGAAGTGAAAGAGCAGACGAGGAGGTGCACCTCAGAAGGGAACGAGCTTCGGGTGTACTATTACCTGGGTGTGGACCTGTTGAAGAGGAGAGCCGGGTTCAATCAGTTGAAGGCTGCCCTCTTTAAAATGGGGTGAAGTTCGGAATGTTGCCCCCGTGAGGCACGATCAATTTGGCTGGAGACGAAGTTGAATTCAAACTGAGGCTTTATTAGTATCTGATGTGTGGCCTCCTACAGCAGCTGGCGAAATGGCTGCGAGCTGAAGGCCACGCATATTTATAACCCGGCTCCTGGGCGGATGCAGGGGCCCAGGTGAACCTGTAGTGCAGGTTCTACCTTACAACCCTTAATATAAGAACACAGTGGTTTACCACATTCACCCCCTGTTAAAATTGAGTCCGGCGGGGGGGGGGTGGATAACTATATACAATTTGCGATCCTTAATATTTACAGAACAGTAAAAAAATGTCTCTGGTCATCCGGTGGGCCGGTCAGAGGTTCAGCCGGTCCGGCGCCTTGATCATCCTCTGGGATCGACAAAGTGGAGCCGGAGATGCTGGTGCCGTCGTGGTCAAAGTTGACTCCGGGAGCGTGCCGAAATCCTCTTCATCAAGGGGGGAGGGCAGGGGGAGGACGGACAGTCCTATGGGGGGGGTGATGGGGCGGCAGGGGAGGGGAGGGTGGCGCCGGGGGCGACGGGAGTGGTGGGGGAGTGGAACCTGCTGGTGCCAGGTCCCTGAGGGAGACGGTATCCTGGCGGCCGTCGGGGAACGCCACGTAGGCGTACTGTGGGTTTGCGTGGAGCAGGTGCACCCTTTCGACCAACGGGTCCGCCTTGTGGAGCCGCACATGTTTACGGAGAAGCACGGTCCCAGAGCTGTGAGCCAAGTTGGGAGCGATACCCCAGATGTGGACTTCCTGGGGAAGGCAAAAAGACGTTCATGCGGTGTACTGTTAGTAGCAGTGCAAAGTAATGAGTGAATGGAATGCAGTGCATCAGGGAGGACCTCTTGCCAGCGGGAGGCCGGGAGATTTCTGGACCGTAGGGCCAGCTGGACGGCCCTCCATACCGTCCCATTCTCCCTTTCTACCTGTACGTTTCCCCAGGGGTTGTAGCTCATCATTCTGCTGGAGGCGATACCCCTGCTGAGCATGAACTGGCGTAGCTCATCACTCATGAATGAGGATCCCCTGTCACTGTGGATGTAGGCGGGGAAGCCGAACAGAGTAAAGATAGAATTAAGGGCTTTAATGACGGTGGCAGACATCATGTCGGGGCATGGGATGGCGAAGGGAAAACGGGAGTATTCATCGATCACTGAGGAAGTACGTGTGTCAGTGGGAGGAGGGGAGGGGGCCTTTGAAATCCACGCTGAGGCGTTCAAAGGGGCGGGAGGCCTTCACCAGGTGCGCGCGGTCCGGCCGGAAGAAGTGCGGTTTGCACTCCGCACAGACCTGGCAGTCCTTGGTGATTGTCCTTACTTCCTCGACGGAGTAGGGCAAATTTTGTGCCTTAATGAAGTGGTACAACCGAGTGACCCCCGGGTGACAAAGGCTGTCGTGCAGGGTCCGGAGTCTGTCTACCTGTGCGCTGGCACATGTACCTCGGGATAGGGCGTCTGGGGGCTCGTTGAGTTTGCCGGGGCGATACTTGATCTCGTAGTTATAGGTGGAGAGCTCGATTCTCCACCGCAAGATTTTGTCATTTTTGATCTTGCCCCGCTGTGTGTTGTTGAACATGAAGGCAACCGACCATTGGTCAGTGAGGAGAGTGAATCTCCTGCTGGCCAGGTAATGCCTCCAATGTCGCACAGCCTCAACGATAACCTGGGCCTCCTTTTCGAGTGATGAGTGCCGAATTTCAGAGGCATGGAGGGGCGGGAAAAGAATGCCACGGGCCTGCCTGGTTGAGGGTGGCGGCGAGGGCAACGTCCAATGCGTCGCTTTCTACTTGGAAAGGAAGTGTTTCGTCTACAGCGTGCATTCCAGCTTTGGCAATATCAGCTTTGATCCAGGCGAAAGCCTGTTGGGCCTCGGCCGTCAGGGGGAAATGAGTGGACTGTATGAGTGGGCGGGCCTTGTCCGCATAGTTTGGGACCCACTGAGCGTAATACGAGAAGAACCCCAGGCAGCGTTTGAGGGCCTTGGGGCAGTGGGGGAGGGGAAGCTCCATGAGGGGGCGCATGCAGTCGGGATCGGGCCCCAGAACTCCGTTCTGGACTACGTAGCCGAGGATGGCTAAGCGGTTTGTACGGAACACGCACTTCTCCTTGTTATACACAACGTTGAGGAGAGTGGCGGTGCGGAGAAATTTAGCGAGGTTGGCGTTGTGGTCCTGCTGATCATGGCCGCAGATGGTCACATTGTCTAGGTACGGAAATGTGGCCCGCAAGCCGTACCGGTCGACCATTCGGTCCATCTCCCTTTGGAAGACCGAAACCCCATTGGTGACGCCAAAGGGGACCCTAAGGAAGTTATATCGCCGGCCGTCTGCCTCGAAGGCGGTGTATGGCCGGTCCGATTTACGGATGGGGAGCTGGTGGTAAGCGGATCTCCGGTCCACCGTTGAGAAGACCCGGTACTGTGCAATCTGGTTAACCATGTCAGATATGCGTGAGAGGGGATACGCGTTGTGCTTTGTGTACCTGTTGATGGTCTGGCTGTAGTCCATGACCATTCGGTTTTTCTCCCCAGACTTAATCACTACCACTTGAGCTCTCCAGGGGCTGTTGCTGGCCTTGATGACTCCCTCCCGAAGCAACCGCTGGACCTCGGACCTGATGAAGGCCTTATCCTGGGTGCTGTACCGTCTGCTCCTGGTGGCGACGGGTTTGCAATCTGGAATTAGATTGGCAAAGAGGGAAGGAGGATCGACCTTTAGGGTCGCGAAGCATCACACAGTGAGGAGTACACCGAATTTAAGGGTCAGGCTCTGGAGGTTGCACTGAAAATCCAGGCCAAGGATAAGTGCAGCGCAGAGGTTAGGGAGGACGTGGAGGCGAAAACCGTGGAACTCTACGCCTTGGACTGTGAGCGTGACCGTGCAGTACCCCCGGATTGATACGCGATGGGATCCGGAGGCCAGGGAGATACTTTGATTGGTAGGGTGTACTTTAAGGGAGCAGCGCCTTACCGTATTTGGATGTACAAAGCTCTCGGTGCTCCCGGAGTCCAGTAGGCAGGAGGTCAAGTGGCTGTTGACTTTCATGCTGGTGGATGCGTTGGTCAGAGTGTGTGGTCGGGAGTGATCGATTGCCATGGATGCGAGTCATGGTTGATCGTCGGGTAGTGAGGCAGCCACTGAGTTGGGGTCCTGAAACGCCATTGGTCTCCATGTGCTGTGGGGTGGACAAGATGGCGGCGCCCAGAGGTCCTGGGCATCACAAAATGGCGGCACCCATGGAACGCACGTTGCGCGGGTGGAGCAAGATGGCGGCGCCCATGAAACGCACGTGTTGTGCGGGGGAGACGATGGCGTCGCCCATTGCTCGCACATGGCCTGGGGAGGAGGGGAGGATAGCGGCGCCCATTGTCCGTGACCGGGGGGGGGCGGGGGGGACCGCTGCCGTTGAGCGGGCCTGGCACACCGCTGCGTATTGGCCCTTCTTCCCGCAGGCCTTACAAAGGGCAGTGCGGGCCGGGCAGCGTTGGCGAGGTTGTCTTTGTTGGCCGTAAAAATAGCATCGGGGCCCCCCAGAGATCACTGGCTGGCGTGTAGCGCAGGCGTATTGGGTGGGTAGCACCCCCACTGGGGCGGCTGCCTGTGGGGCCCATGAAGCGTAGGAGGAGTGGGCCGCGAGGTTGGGGGCGTAGGACTGTACATTGCGCAGGGCGACCGTCATGGAAAGCGCTAGTGTTTTAGTCTCTGCGAGGTCGCGCGTGGCCCCTTCTAGGAGCCGCTGCCTGATAACATCGGACCCAATCCCAGTTACAAAAGCGTCCCTCATAAGGAGATCTGAGTGCTCCTTAGCTGTAACGTCCTGGCAGTCACAGTCCCGAACTAATGGGATCAGGGCCCTCCAGAAGTACTCGATTGACTCACCAGGTAGTTGAGTACACGTTGCGAGCGCATGTCTGGCGAAGAGCGTGTTCGTCTTCTGCTCATAATTTTCTTTGAGTTGAGTCATAGCATCAGCGTAATTGGGCGCATCCTGGATCAGCGGGAAGATTTTAGAGCTGAGTCTAGAGTACAAGATTTGAATCTTCTGAGCCTCTGGAACAGGGGTCGGCGCCGCGTTGATATACACTTCAAAACAAGCTAGCCAGTGCTGAAAGTCCTTTCTGGCGTCGCTTGTGTGTGGACCCAGCTGCAGTCGATCTGGTTTAATCCGGAGGTCCATCTTCTGAATCAGATACTAATAAATTGAGGCACGATCAATTTGGCTGGAGACGAAGTTGAATTCAAACTGAGGCTTTATTAGTATCTGATGTGTGGCTTCCTACAGCAGCTGACGAAATGGCTGCGAGCTGAAGGCCACGCATATTTATAACCCGGCTCCTGGGCGGAGCTAGCATGCAGGGGCCCAGGTGAACCTGTAGTGCAGGTTCTACCGTACAACCCTTAACATAAGAACACAGTGGTTTACCACAACCCGGCCGCCTCTGGGTGACTTTTACCAGCTGAGAACATTATTTCAGGAAATGGACTGGCAGGAGAAGGAGGACATTGAACTATGAAGGAGGTGTAAGGAGATATTTGCTTTTTCTGTCTTTTTCGTTTGTTGGTTGCTGGAGGACTTCTCTCCTTTGAGACGTTTTGTTCGGTTTGGTGGCAGGATGTTTGGGGAGCGTTGAGGGGGAGTGCACCTTTTTTCTTGTTTCATTGTTTTTTTGTGTTATGGAGGTATGCAAGCGGGGTGAGGGGAATCAGTGGGGGGTTGGAGGCTCAGAAGCCTTGGGCATGGGCTGCCAGGCTAGCTGAGCGGGCTAGTTAACGGGGAATGGAGAAGAGGGTAGTGTCGGCGATTTATGAGGTGAATCTGGGAATAAGGTATCGCTAGAGAGGATTAAGGCGAAATGGGAGAAAGAGTTGGGGGAGGATATTGAGGAGGGGTCATGATAGCAGGGGCTAGTTTAGCACAGTGGGCTAAATAGCTGGCTTGTAATGCAGAAGAAGGCCAGCAGTGTGGGTTCAATTCCTGTACCGGCCTCCCCGAACAGGCACCGGAGTGTGGGGGCAATGGGCTTTTCACAGTAACTTCATTGAAGCCTACTTGTGACAATAAGCTATTCTTATTATTATTATGTGAGGTGCTCCGGAGTGTTAAATCGTTGACTTTGTGCGCGAGATTGGGGCTGATACAGCTGAAGTTGGTGTATAGGGCGCACCTCAAACACTTTTTGAGGGGGTGTTTGTGAATGGTCTGGGGGGCCTTACTAATCACGTTCATATGTTTGATCCTGTCCAACTGGAGCGCTATTGGAGGGAGGTCTTTAAGGTCATTTCAAAGGTGGTGCACGTGAGACTCGAACTGGGTCCCGTAGAAGCCATATAGAACATATAACATACAATGCAGAAGGAGGCCATTCGGCCCATTGAGTCTACACCGACTCACTTAAGCCCTCACTTCCACACTATCCCCGTAACCCAATAACCCCTCCTAACCTTTTGGATACTAAGGGCAATTTAGCATGGCCAATCCACCTAACCTGCATGCCTTTGGACTGTGGGCGGAAACCGGAGCACCAGCAGAAAACCCACGCAGATACTGGGAGAACATGCAGACTACGCACAGAGTGTCCCAGCGAAGAATCGAACCTGGGACCCTGGTGCTGTGAAGCCACAGTCCTAGCCACTTGTGCTACCGTGCTGCCCATTCAGGGTGTCGGATCAGCCAGGGGTCCAGTGCGGAGGCAGATGTCTTAGCTTTCGCTTCGCTAATCGACCAAAGGCGGATTCTGTTGGGGTGGAGGTCGGCTTCTCTGCCCTGTGCCTCGGCATGGTGGGGGGATCTGCTGGAGATTTTAATGCTCAAGAAAGTAAAGTTCGGGTTGAGGGGGAGGATGGAAGGGTTTTACAACTCATGGGCCTTGTTCATCATGCATTTTCATGAATTGGATGGCATCGAACATTAGCGAGGGGGTTGGGAGGCGGGGGGGTTTGGAATGTATAATTTATTGATGCTCCTTTTTCATTTGTGCTTTGTATTCACAATGTTGGGAGCTGTTTGAGGGAGGGTGGGATGAGGGGGTTGTTGGCTAGCGGATCGCCATTGTATTTGTTATTGTTGATTATCTGTTGTAAATTTTGATGAAAATGTGAAAAAGGAAAAGAATAAAAATATTTATTAAAACATTAACAGAAAATATAGGTCCCTCTGATGTATCTGATGAGAGCATACAAGACTCAGGAATGAAACTAGAGACAATTAAATCTATTTAAAGGGAAAGAGATCATCACTGAGACTCAATGTTATTGGTGCAATTGCAGGGTGCAAGGGAATCTCTTGAGGAAAAGCTTCATTTATTTTGTGAGCTTTTTGACAAAGGTTTGGATGGAAATGCTAAAAGCCACTGCAAATCACTGTCTGTGTGGAGTCTGCACATTTTCCCCGTGTCTGCGTGGGTCTCACCCCTATAACCCAAAGATGTGTAAGTTAGGTGGATTGGCCAAGCCAAATTGTCCCTTAATTGGAAAAAAAATAATTGGATACTCTGAATTTTTTTAAAAAGCCACTGCAGTAAGAGTGAATTCTATCCGGGGGACATAGACACAAATCTTTGTGAAGATGAATTGAAACAATTCATTAATTTCATCAATAATGATGAGCTCTGTGCTTCGCGATCATCAGCTGATTTGTACAGACTTGTAGGTGATGGTTTGCAGGCGCCCTTTCTAAATGTGGAAACCATTCTGAAAATATTTTAACAATACCTGTCACAAATGCTTCCGGTGACCATTCTTTTTCTGTATTGATAACAGTTAAAAATGATTTGGAAAGTATGATGAGTCAGGAACACTTGACAAGTTCAGCAATATTGACAATTGAAAGTGTGCCGTTACAAGATTTTACCAATGATGATGTAATTGATAATTTTGTAAAGAAAAAATGTAGGAAAAAAGCCATCTACATTTCCATGCCAACAAGGGATGAAGCAAGAAAATCTTAAAAACCTGACCCCCTTCCATATCCTCTTGTTTAAAAACTGTTTTTCAAAATGGACCATTTCTGGTCTGATATAATGGCTGCAGCTGGGCACATGCTGCTAGTTGTAACAACCATTGGCCTCAAGACTGGCCTTCAGAAAGTGTCTTCGAGGACAAAGAATGGAATCATGCAGACAGAGCAACTGATATTGGACTTGGGCTCACTGGACACTCCACCGAGGTGAATTTACGGTAATAACTTTTTTGATTTTGTGAGAGGAAGTAAGGAAACAGATTGAAATTCTGTGAAATAAACTGAATAGCAATGTATGCATTTGTTGATTTGGAGTATTTGCTCCTGCACTGGACTGGCCCATTCTGTCCTGGCTCTGGCCTGTGCTGCAGTGATGTTGTCAGCTGATTTTCCCATCTTGTTGCTCACCAGCAATTCCATATTTGCTCGCCTCAAATCTGACATCACAATATTGACCATCTTTCCCGCCATTCTGACATGAGGTAAGCTTGGATTTCAGTAATTTTCAATTATTCGTACAAGCGTGTTTTGCAAATGAAAAAGCAGTGATCAATTTGAGTATTTTTGTGGCATCTGCATGCGTTCTGTGAGGCGAGGGCAAGTGGGAAAGGGCATGTGGTTGAGGGGTCTCCGAAATGAAAGTGAGCGTAAGGCCCACTAACTGTAAATCTGCTGGACTTCCGGTGGCGGCCATGGAGTGAGAGGTCGCTTATTTGGTACTCCCGCTCGTGGTGGACTTTTGGGACCTTTTTCCCCGACGTATGGGGGGTTTGAGTGGTAAAATTGGAGGCTGAAGAAGAGAAGAACAATTCCCCACCAGTTTATGGAGTCATGGACCAGACGTGGTCTGCAAAGAAGAGATTGTTGGACGAAGAAGGGAGTGGAGCAGCGGCACAGGAAAGCATGACGGAGGGGGACTGGGATTGTCGGCCCAGTGGTCAATGGAGCAGCTGGTGAACTTCCTCCAGGAGAACTTTGCCAAGCAAAGGCAAGAGTACCTGGACCTGATTAAGATGGGGATTGACTGGGTGGAGCAAAGATGGGAAGCCCAGGGACTGGCGATCCAGAAGGTGGAAGAGAAGGTGGCTAAGCACAAGGACCAGCTAACCGCGATGGAGGTGGAGATGGATCTGATGAGGGACCACCAGAAAAGGCTGCAAGAGAAGATGGAGGATTTGGAGAACAGGTCGCGCAGGCAGAACCTGAGGATCATTGGTCTCCCGGAGGGTATTGAGGGATCGGACGCAGGAGCATACGTGGTGCGAATCCTCGAAAAGCTGATGGGAGAAGGTGCGTTTACTCAGCTCTTGGAGGTGGACAGGGCACACAGAGTGCTTGCGAGAAAGCTGCAGATGAATGAGCCACCGAGGGCGATGGTGGTGCGATTGCATAGGTTCCGGGACAAGGAGCAGATCTTCAAGCGGGCCAGGCAGACGAGGAGCTGCAAATGGGAAGGCAACAAGCTGCGCATTTACCAGGACTTGGGTGCGGAAGGGGTGAGGGTCGGCCTGCTGTACCCAGCTCATTTGTGGGTCGCCTATGAAGATCAAGAACTCCATTTTGCATTGTTGGAGGAGACGATGAACGGCGTGAAAGACGGGACTGGCAGGAGATGGAGGACATTGAACTTGGGGACGGGTAATTCTGTACTTGTGCGGCATAATTTCTTTACTTTTGTGTTTTGTATGTTTTTGTTTCGTACCAAGATTTGAACCGTTGCTCAGTGTTGTATGTGGGTTAACTTTGTTCTATTTGGAGGATGGTGGGTGGAATTTTCTTCTTTGTGTCTGTTGGGGATTGTAATTTGCATATGTATGTTCGAGCAGGGGGTGGGGAGGGAGATCAGTGGGTTGTAGAATTCTTGATGCCACGGGCGGCGGCTACCAGACTAGCTGGGCGGGCTAGCTCACAGAAGCGCATTGGGAGCGAGCAGATTTGTTTGTTATGGGAGGTTGGGATTGTTGTTTTGTTTAGGGGGTTGGGGGGGGGGACTGTTCTGCTGACAGGGAAGGGATTGGCGCTTGGAAACAAATGGGAGGTCGATGATGATGGACACCCGAGGGCGGACCTGAGGAGGCAAGGGCCGGAGGCTGGCCTAAGAAGGGTGATGGATGATTGGCCGGGGGGGGGGGCTCCGATCAGGCTGATGGTTGATCACATGGAACGTGAGAGAGCTGAATGGGCCAGTGTGTTTGCGCATCTGAAGAGGCTGAAGGCAGATGTGGCAATGTTACAAGAGACATACCTGAGAGTGGTGGATCAGACTAGGCTGAGGAAGGGTTGGGTAGGGCAGGTATTTCATTCGGGGCTAGATTCTAAAACTAGGGGGGTTGCGATCTAGATTAATAAGCGGGTTTCATTTGAGGTAGGGAGCATAGTGGTGGATTCGGGGGGTAGGTAAGTTATGGTAAGTGGGAAGTTGGAGGGGATGCTGGTGGTCTTAGTAAATATTTATGCACCAAACTGGGATGACGCGGAGTTGAGACGGGTGTTGGGGAAGATCCCGGACTTGGACTCACATAGGTTGATTATGGGAGGGGACTTTAATACGGTAATTGAACTGAGGTTAGATTGGTTGAGTTCAAGGATATGGAGGGTGCCAGCCGTGGCGAAGGAGCTAAAAATGTTTGTGGTGGTGTAGATTGGTGGAGGTTTGGACGGCCAAGAGCGAAGGAGTTTTCTTTTATCTCCCAGATTCACAAAGTGTACTCCCGGATTGATGTTTTTGTTTTGAACAAGGCTTTGCTGGCTAGGGTGGTGGATGCCGAGTATTTGCCGATCCTTGTGTCAGGCCATGCCCCACACTGGGTGGACTTACGAGTGAGCAAGGAGGGGGGTCATTGCTCGCAATGGAGACTGGATGTAGGACTGTTAGCGGATGAGGGGGTGTGTGGACGGATGGGGGAGGCCATCCGCAATTACTTGGAAGATAAATGACATGGGGGACGTTTCGACAGCAATGGTGTGGGAAGCACTGAAGGCGGTGGTTAGGGGGGAGCTAATTTTGATACGGGCTCATAGGGAGAAGGTGGAACGGGCAGAGGTGGATAGGCTGGTCAGGGAGATATTCCAGGTGGATAGAAGGTACTCTGAAGCCCCGAAAGCAGGGTTATTGAAGGAGCGGCAGAAGCTGCAGATGGAGTTTGGCTGTTATCTACAGGGAAGGCGGTGGGGCAGTTGAGGAAGTTGAGGGGGGCGATATATGAGTATGGTGAGAAGGCCAGTAGGATGCAAGCACACCAGCTAAGGAAAAGGGAGGCAGCCTGGGAGCTAGGAAGAGTGAAGGACCGAGAAGGAAAGATGGTACTGGACCCAGCGGGGGTGAATGCGGTGTTTAAGGAGTTTTACAGTCGGCTGTATGAGTCGGTGCCCCCAGCTGGATGGAGGGGATGAGGCAGTTCTTGGAAAGGTTGAAGTTTCCGAAGGTGGAGGAAGGTTTGGTGGAGGGGTTGGGAGCTCCGATCGGGATTGAAGAAATACCAGAGTGTTTGGAGACCATGTCGTTGGGCAAGGCCCCGGGACCGGATGGCTATCCAGTGGAATTTTACAAGTTCTCTGGGATGCTGGGCCCGCTGCTGAAGAGGGCATTTAATAAGGCAAGGGAGTGGGGTGTCCTTCCCCCAACAATGTCACAGGCTTCGATTTCTTTGACCCTGAAGCGGGAGAAGGGCCAAGAGCAATGTGGGTCATACAGACCAATCTCCCTATCAAATGTTGATGCCAAATTGCTGGCCAAATTCCTGGCCTTGAGGATAGAGGACTGTGTTCTGGGGGTGATAGGGGAAGACCAGACAGGGTTTGTAAGGGTAGGCAGTTAACGGCCAATGTTAGAAGGCTACTGAATGTGATCATGATGTCCTCCGAGGGGACGGAGGCGAAGGTGGTGGTCGCTGTGGACGCAGAGAAGGCCTCCGACCGGGTGGAATGGAATTATTTGTAGGAGGTCCTGGGACAGTTCGGGTTTGGGCAGGGCTTGATTGACTTGGTTTGGTTGCTGTACCAGGCACCGATGGCGAGTATGTGGAAGAAGTGTGTGAGCTCGGACTATTTTAAATTGCACCGGGGGACAAGGCAAGGATGTCCCCTCTCCCCACTGATGTTTGCCTTGGCTATAGAACCATTGGCGATGGCGCTGAGAGCGTCAAAGGACTGGAAGGGGCTAGTCCGGGGGGAGGGGTGGAACACAGGATATCGCTACATGCAGATGACCTACTCTCATATATTTTCGACCTATTAGGGGGAATGGGGGAGATTATAGCGGAATTTGGCCGGTTCTCGGGGTACAAATTGAATATGAGTAAAAGTGAGGTTTGTCTGGTCCAAGCGAGGGGGCAGGAGAGGAGACTGGAGGAGTTGCCATTGAAGGTGGGAGGTAGTTTTCGTTACATGGGTATTCAAGTAGCAACGAGATGGGAGCAGCTACATAAGTTATATCTGGGCCAATTAGTGGAACAAATGAAGGATTGATGTTTTTGTTTTGAACAAGGCTTTGCTGGCTGGAGGTGGGACATGTTCCCATTGTCACTGACTGGGAGGGTACAGAACATAAAGATAACAGTTCTCCCAAGATTTTTGTTATGTTTTTCAGTGTCTCTCTATTTTTATTCCAAAGGCCTTTTTTAAGCAGGTGAACAGGGTGATATCTGGGGTTGTGTGGCCCGGTAAAACCCCACGAGTAAAGAAAGTGTTGCTGGAGTGGAACAGAGGGGATGGAGGACTGGCACTGCTGAACTTTAGGAACTACTACTGGGTGGCGAATATAGCCATGATTTGTAAGTAGGTAGTTGGGGAGGGGTCGGGGTGGGAGCAGGTGGAGGCGGCATCATGTAAGAGCATAAGTTTGGGGGCATTGGTAATGGCACCTCTGCCATTCCTGCCGGCCCGGTACTCCACAAGCCCCTTGGTAGTGGCGGTCCTGAGAGTCTGGGGGCAATGGCAGAAGCATATGGGAGTAGAGGGAGCATCGGTGTGGGCTCCAGTTTGTGGTAATCACCAGTTTGGTGCCGGGGTTGGTGGATGGGGGGTTTCAGAGGTGGCAGAGAGCAAGTATTGAGAGGCTGGGCGATCTGTTTATTGATGGGAGCTTTCCCAGTCTGGAGGATCTGGAAGTGAAGTTTGAATTGCCGGGAGGGAATGGGTTCCGATATCTCCAGGTAAGGGATTTTGTGTGAAGGCAGGTTTTTACCTTTCCACTCCTTCCGCTACAGGGAATACTGGACAAGGTAGTTTCTAGAACGGGGGTGGGGTAGGGGAAGGTATTGGAAATTAACAAAGAACTCATGAAGTGGGAGGAAACCCAGATAGGGGAGACAAAACGTAAATGGGAAGATGAGTTGGGAAGGGAGTTAGAGGCGGGTCTCTGGGAGGATGCCCTCAGCAGAGTCAATACGTCCTCATCCTGTGCCAGGCTCAGCCTGGTACAATTCAAGGTGGTCCACCGGCCACACATGACGGTGGCCCGGATGAGCAGGTTTTTTTGGGTAGAGGACAGGCAATGTGCAGGAGGGCCCGCAAATCATGTCCACATGTTTTGGGCATGCCCGAAGCTCAGGGGATTCTGGCAGGGATTTGCAGATGTCATGTCCAGAGTGTTAAAGGTGAGGTTGGCACCGAGTCCAGAGGTGGAAATCTTTGTAGAGTCGGAAGACCCGGGAGTCCAGAGGGCGAGAGAGGCTGATGTTTTGGCCTTTGCCTCCGTGGTAGCCCGGAAACGGATCTTACTAGCGTGGAGGGACTCAAATCGCGCGAAAGCAGGGGTATGGGTTAGTGACATGGCTGGGTTTCTCAGGCTTGAGAAAATCAAGTTCGCCCTGAGAAGTTCATCATTAGGGTTCGTTCAGGAGGTGGCAGCCGATTATTGACTTCTTCGGAAAAAATTGAATCGTCAGCAGATTAGTATAGGGGTGGGGTAGTTAGGGAGCAAGGGGGTGGTATGGGGGAGGGAGTTGGACTATGTCAGTCCCGCTTAGGCGAGAACTGTGGGAGATGGAGGGGTGTGTTATGCATTGAACTATTTTTATATCTGTACTTGTGTCTTTTGTTATTATGAAACTATAAATGCCTTAATAAAATGTTTTTAAATCTGCCTCTGAGTTCACCACCACCTTCACAATGGGGACCTAGGGATGGGCAAAGTGCTGGACTAGCCAGCGATGCCCACACCACATAAATTGAATAAAAAAGAATGTATAGAACACTTCCACAAATGGCAATGTGATACTGACCAGCTCATCTTTTATTGCTGTTAAATTGATTGATGGGTAAATATTGGCCAGGACATCTTTGGCATCCACCCCAGCAGGCATGGGGCCTCAGTTTAATATCTCACCCAAGAGCAGTGCTGTGGAGAGGCATCAGAGAATGTTGTGCTCACATTCCTGAACCTTGTTCCTCAGAGGCGCGAGGGCGACCAATTGAGCTGCAGCTTTGCTCTTCTGAGCAACTCATTTTGGCAGTTCCGTCAGCCAAATTGACATTGAGCTGACTTGTGCACATGAACTAGGCTCACATTACTGTCCAGTACAGGCAGAGTGCTATACAGTCAGAATCACAGCCTTTTGGATGAGCTGTTAAAATGTCCCCATCTAGTGAACGTGAAAAAAAATCCCACGGGACAATTTGAAGAAGAGCAGGGGGATTGTTATTCACCCTTAAATACATATCCATCAATCAACATCAATGAAATGGATTATCAGATTGTGTTAGCATTTTCATTTTGGGGGATCGCTCATTGAATGGCGAAATGAATGGGGTAGCACAGTGGTTAGCACAGTTGCTTCACAGCCCCAGGGTCCCAGGTTCAATTCCCGGCTTGGGTCACTGTCTGTGCGGAGTCTGCACGTTCTCCCCGTGTCTGCGTGGATTTCCTCCGGGTGCTCCGGTTTCCTCCCACAGTCCAAAGATGTGCAGGTTAGGTGGATTGGTCATGATAAATTGCCCTTAGTGTCCAAAAAGGTTAGGAGGGGTTATTGGGTTACGGGGATAGGGTGGAGGTGTGGGCTTAAGTAGGGTGCGCTTTCCAAGGGCCAGTGCAGACTTGATGGGCCGAATGGTCTCCTTCTGCACTCTAATGCTATGATTTTATGAAACACTGGAGGGTGGAAGTGAGGGATTAAGTGGGATTAAGTGCAGACTCGATGGGCCGAATGGCCTCTTTCTGCACTGTATGTTCTATGTTCTATGGGCCGAATGGCCTCCTTTTTTGCGCTTATGGTCTTATCGTCTATGATCTTGCTGTGTTCCAAGTTCCTCCCAGATTTCCCTCATTATAACAGTAACTGAGCTTCAGAAGAAGCCCTTTGGGAGATCATGAGGCCGTGAAACGTTATAATTATACCATATACGTTCCTTACTTTCTTCAACTGTTCCGAGAGGCTTCGCCCACGCCTGTATCGGAGCATTTTGTTGTCCCCTGGGCAACTCTGTTACAGACTCCGCCAGCCAGGAGCCAGCCAATGTAAGTTGCGGTTCCGACTCATTGAAAGCTGAACTGTGCGCTGCTGCTCCCAGGTCGGGGCTGCATTGTAAATTCACCCTGCGTGAATTCAGGCAGGTTTCCTGCTTTCAGATTGCAATGAAGGATGGTTAAAAAAAAGAGTGCCATGGATCAGCTAAACCGGCGTAAATTCTGGTATATTTAAAAATAAAACAAACAGCACCGAATTATTTAACGATATGAGCAAAATAAATCATTTTGAACGAACATTTGATGCTTTTGTAATTTAATAATTTGGACCTGTAAGTAGAAACTATAGGCCCACCAGCACTTTGTACGACGTGTCCTTGTGGCGCGAACTATGTGATTTGATCATTTTTAAAATTCTATAGTAACAGCGACAGCCAGAATTCACTTTTTCAGTTTTAATGATGACAAGAAGTTTCGCCTTGATTTTGTGGGCGGGGCTGCAGAGGAGTTCAGGTAAATAGTATTCCTCGCTTTTTGCAACTCACTGATAAATCTTAATGATATTTCCCTTCAAAGGTCTGAGGCGTTTAACGTAGCCCGTTTTAATGACACGAGAAGATAGTTCCATTTTGTGATTAAACGCCACTCTTATTTCAATGGAATATAAACATGCAGTGGCCCATATTGACTGTATGGCAGCCACATTATCGACAAAGACTGCGTGGGCATCATATTGGCATAGGTGGGCAGGACAAAGAAGAATAATGTGTACTTTACAAATCAAGCCAGCACATCGCTGGGTCATTTAAATTACGTTAATTAAATAAATTAAATAAAACTAGCAATGTGGCTAGTATCAGTTATGGTGATCATTGAACTATTGGATTGGTTTTAGGTAAGGATATCTGCGGCCCTTTGCCTGTTCTGGCCTTTCTGAGATTCCCGCGATGTGGTTGACTTTTAACTCTTCTAAACTAGCTCAGCCATTTTACTGGCCAAAGGCAGGTAGGGATGGACAATACGTGCCAGTGACTCCCACATCCTGTGAACGAATATGTGTGTGTGCGTGAGCGTTGGGCTCAGATGATCCCCCACGCCAGCTGCTCCATTATGGACGACAGAATTTCTTTCAGGTTCACTTTAAGAGCGACGCTGACAGATAAAACAGATGGCGGACCAAATACCTTGCTCTCTGGGCCTGCTTGTACATTGGCCGTGGAACAGTGAAAATCAACGAGGATGAAACATAACAAGCAAATGGAACTTATTTACTACTGTATTTCGGTAATGTACTGCATTGCACCAATAGAATGGGCACGTTTAGCTTATACTGGGCAAACCGATAAATGCTGGCAATGTTCAGGAGCTCTGGCAGCATCTGTGTTCCACAAAATTGAGGAGTTGACAGCAATATGAGGAAGCAAGAAACAGCGCACATAACCCACTGTGGTCAACTGTGCTTGCGATATTTTTAAATCTTTAAGCATAGCAAGAACACCAATAGAATATAAAAGCCACAATCATATTAAATGTAACCTGGCAGCGACGAACTAGATTGTCGTCAATCATCTAACCACGCGCTCAGAATTCCATAGAAATGGGATGGAAGTAACTCACTTTCAATTTCAACAAAAAAAAAGTTTGCCGAATATTTCAAAGCCAGCTTGAGTTCTTCTGAACTGTAATTTCTTGCAAAAGATGCACATCATTTATATTTGCTCTTTTTAATATCCTGTCCCTCCTTGTGAGTACACCCATTGTTTTTGAATATGTTTTGAGATGTAATTTTTTTTAAAGAAAGTCATATTTCAGGGGTATTGATTTTCTGCAAATAATTCCAGATCTTTACACTAAGCGTTTTCAGTTTTAAATCATCTTTATACCTATAGCAAAGTAAATCTTCTGGAGAGTGAATAAAGTGGCCGCTTACCATACGAATTTCATATTTCATAGCATCAAATACCTTCCAACTTTTGAACCAAAACTTTGATTTAATTTCAGTCGGTTCAAGTCCCTGGTGTTTTATTTTTTTAATTGGGAAGATTTATTTCGATTTAGGGATTAAGCAGTCCCCTTAATTATTTTGAATTTTCTCCAATCAACTAACAGGAAAATAGGTTTCAAAGGGATTATGTTTAGAGTGAATGCCAGAGTGCTTGAATTGAAATTAAAATATGTGCTGAGAGTAATTACTAAATGAAATGTATTATTAACATGAGAAATATGTTCATGCCCTTTGATATTTTTCTCCTACGAACCACCTAATGAATGCTTCTATGGTGCCATAGTAGTTAGCACTGCTGCCTCACAGCACAAGAAACCCGGGTTCGATTCCCGGTTTGGGTCACTGTCTGTGCGGAGTCTGCACGTTCTCCCCATGTCTGCGTGGGTTTCCTGCAGGTGCTCTGGTTTCCTCCCACAGTCCAAAGATGTACAGGTTAGGTGGATTGGCGGTGCTAAATTGGCAGCACGGTAGCATAGTGGTTAACACTATGGCTTCACAGTGCCAGGGTCCCAGGTTCGATTCCCGGTTTGGGTCGTCACTGTCTGTGCGGACTCTGCATGTTCTCCCTGTGCCTGCGTGGGTTTCCTCCGGGTGCTCCGATTTCCTCCCACAAGTCCCGAAAGACATGCTGTTAGGTGAATTGGACATTCTGAATTCTCCCTCTGAGTACCCGAACAGGCGCCAGAGTGTGGCGACTTTCACAATAACTTCATTGCAGTGTAAGCCTACTTGTGACAATAAAGATCATTTTTAAAAAGATGCGCAGGTTAGGTGGATTGGCCGTGCTAAATTGCTCTTGTACAGGTTAGTTTCCGGGGGTAGGACGGGGTGGACCTAAGTAAGGTGTTCTTTCGGAGGGTCAGCACAGACTCAATGGGTCGAATGGCCGCCACTGCATGTTGGGATTCTGTGATTTGATACTCGCTTTTCAAAAGCTGTTCAGATGCTCAAACTTCGATGCTTACTTCCATGGAAGTCCAGGGAGAGTGTTTACTGTGATGGGCTAAGATGTAGTCTCATTCCGCCCACGTTGCGTTGCCAGTGCTGTTTCGCGCGTGAAATTAACATTCCGAGTTGCAAAAGTTAGCGAGTGGCCGTTCGTCTGTTGCATTGTGGAGAGTCAGTGTTGGATTTTGTTGTTGTTGAGGCTTTCCTCCTTCTGGGCGCCCCCCCCCTTGTGGCTGGGGTTTAAAGCCAAAAGTTCCGAACAGCTGGCTCCAGATCCGCCCAGATCGCAGACCCCGTCCAAGATCCACCCACCCTCCCTAAAGCCGTCAACATCATGACTCACCCACATTTCACTCTCCGCCTGCTATGTGCTCTTTACACCAAATCCATACAATGGAAGTAAAAGGCACAGATTGAGAGTTCGGGGCTTTTCAGCGGCACTTTCCATGCTGAGAGGAGAATGGGTTTGTGGAGTGCCCTAACCCCAACATCTGTCTTGGTCCTGGCTTCCGGTAAGTGAAAAAATAATACTGTCAGCATTTACTGCGGGGATCATAAATCCCCCCCCCCCCGCCCCCAAAGCAAAGCTCTCGCCACTGTTTAATTCCGTCTCCTGAACTGTAAATTCAAACCTTTTGTTTTGAAAACAATTGAATCCTGTCTCATTTAGAATCTCAGATTTTCTAAATGTCACTGACGGGGGGACTGGCCTTTCGATCGTTTCACGGTGTAAATGGAGATTTTTTTTTTGCACGAATTGAACATTTTTGCAGCCCTTTCCCCAAGTTTTCCCGAGGACAGCTTTGTGCCGAAATGGCTTGTGCTTCACACCAGTTCAGTCGGTTGATGTTTCACACAGGCAAATAAAACAAAGAGCAGAGTTTCCTATTCTCGAGAAAACCTCTGGCCACTCAAATTCGCTTTTGTTAACAGAATCCTCTTTATAAGTCACATTTGTAGAAGTGTCGTAATCTGTTTTTGAATGTGTCCATTTTTGCAAGAAAACGTGTGAGTTAGGGGGGTTCACGCGTGTTCACATTTGCGGTTGTGGGTGGGGGAGGTGGGGGAAATAGTTTCATTGTTGAGCTTTTCTGCACACAGTACAGTTCGCTTCCTGACTGACACAAGTCACTCCAAGTTTGTTGTGAGATCCCGGTGGATCTCAGTCGGACCGAATACGTTTCCATCTCTTTTCCAAACCATTCTGCTTTTACATTCGCTAAATTGATGTTGTCAGCTATTGCAAGTTGCAAACTTAAATTGTGATTTAAAGAGCACGGCGTCAGCAGTCTCTTGGACGAATTTGGGTTTGTGGAGAATTGGGAATCAGATTCCCAGGGTGTTTCCACACGCTAGAGGTCACTGTTCGGACTGGGGGGGGCGGGGGGGGGGGGGGGGCGAGGAGGGTTCCGTTTAAACAACAGCAATGAAGTGTTAAAATCTCGCATTGTGACTTGAAAGACACGAGCCAAAACCGTGCCTGTGGCACACTCTTCATGAAAGAGATATTAAGATGTTCGAATATTGATTGGTTCCCGCGGATTTGGAAATTTACAATGTGGGCATTGCTGTCCTATCGCTTTAGATGCCCCTTCTCAGTCTTGCACCGTGCATTTGTCGTATGTTACATGTTTTCATGTATGGAACGATCTGCCTGGACTGTACGCAGAACACTACTTTTCACTGTTCCTGGTACACGGATAATAAATAAATCAAATCACCTTTAAGCCCTGTTCTCAAAGGATTTTTTAAAAATTAGTTCTGCCTCATTTTAAAGCGTCCAGTTTTCCTGATTTTCTAACACACACGGATTTGTCACTTTCTCTCTAAATGGTTTCATTCAGCTCCCACTCTGAGCTAATTTAACATTTTCCACAGATTTACATTAGGTGTAAAACAATTTCTTTAACTCAACGGTTTTCTCAAATTACAATCATATTTCCGCAGTCCCCTCGGGGGCGATGGTAGCATGGTGGGAATGACACTGGACAGGTGGTAATGCCAGTAATACAGAGTTTCAGGCTAATGCCCTGGGGACATGGGTTTGAATCCCAGCATTGGCAACAAATGTTGTCTTGCCAGTGATATCTACATCTCTTCTGTACCAGTAGCTCCACTCACTTCCACTTTACTAATTATTCTTTGAGATGTTAACATGAGAAGTGCTTATATAGTGCTAATGAGCATTATAAATGCTGACATACAATAGGGTTATTCAAAATCTTGATACAGGAAATAAGGGATGTGCACACAGTCTATGCTTTTTATGTGATAGCTCTTTTCTCCTTGTTCCTCTCAGCTAGATACATTTCACTTTCACTATTCCCTGTGCTTTACAATTTCCGTGTCAAACCTAAATATGTTATGTTCATTGCCCACATGGTTCCCAATACTTACATTACTTACTTTCCCACTTCACTTCCCAGAACTGGATCCATGATTGGACCAAAAGCATTTTAACCTAGAAAATTGACTTGGACATGCCCTTCTTTTCCAATTATGATACTTTTGTCCCAATCTACAGTAAAATCTGTATTAATTTGCATGCGCTGAAAATGGGTGGTGCCAGTTCATAAAACGTGCCAGTTAACAGAGTTCCATCTACCAATGAAATACAACACAAAATCTATGGTATGAAATAGCCAGCAAGTACTCAGGAAGTAACAAACATGTTCCTTTTACTCTAATCTTCAATAGTAGACTGAAATATAAATTCAGGTATAAAATAATACAGTATACTGGTGTGGGTTCCAGATAGCTTTGTGATTACTTCCGGTTGGTAAGGTGCTGGCTTGTATGAGGGGTACATCAGAAATTTCGGTTAGTAGTGAATTCCAGTTGATTTTAATTCACTAAAGACGCCTTTGCACCTTACCTTTTATTAGGTAGCATGATAAGATCATTAATAAGAAAGTACTGACCATGTCAACATTGAGGCTATGATAATCAATATTCAGCAGATGGACTGGACCGATTGTTCAGTTGGACAATATCATGATAGGGAGATATTAGATATAGAAATGGGGTCCAAAAATGAAGCTGATTTGAAGATTTAAACTGATTGAAGGAAAATGCCGTTAGTCCGAACTCAAAAGGATACACCCATACCTGGCTGAGTGACATGCTCCCATTCAGACTTAAACTCGTTAGGAAATGCATAATGTGATTCACCAAATATCCATTGTCTTTCAGGACATTCCAGCATGATCAGACATTGTCCCATTGACAAAGACTGATGGTCTAGTGGCCCATCAGAGGAAAGTAAAAAGTAAGGTAAAGTCGCCATAGTTCCAGATGACTTTAGGCTGCTTTCCCCTTTGAGGAGGAGAGTTGACTGGTGGTGACCTAACCCGAGGCTCTTCACATCTCAGGCGAGGGACAAGGTTGAGAAGGTGGGCCTTCATGAATAATGTTCTTTTTAAAAATAAATTTAAAGTACCCAATTCATTTTTTTCCAATTAAGGGGCAATTTAGAGTGGCCAATCCACATATCATGCACATCTTTGGGTTGTGGGGTGAAACTCACGCAGACACTGGAAAAATGCGCAAACTCCACATGGACAGTGACCCTGGGCCGGAATCGAATCCAGGTCCTCGACGCCGTGAGGCAACAGTGCTAACCACTGCTCCACTGTGCTGCAACCGCCCTCCCCCCCTTCATGAATAATGGAAGGTAGTTGGCTTTGTGTAAATGGCAATGGGCTATCAGCCAAATAACGAGAATAGATTCAGTTTTGACCATCTTGGGGGAGAAGCTTTGTTTGAAGGGCTGGGCGGAGCTCAGCCAGAGAGAGAGAAAGAGAGAGAAATCCTTTTGGGAGCAAAGGGAGAATCAGATAGCCAGCCAAGAAGATAGGTCAGGAAACCTGGAAGCAGAAGGCTGTGGAGAGCAGCCACTCAGGTCAGGTATCCTGCTAGCTTAAAGATGTAAACAGCCTTGGAACAGGTCATGAAAATGGCCAGAGAGAGAGAAAGCTTGAAAAAGGATTTGGAAAGAGATGTCCTAACAGAAAAAAGATTGCTTCTTAAATGAAAGTGCTACTTTTACCTGGATGTATAAGTGGAACGAGAGCTGTATTTTAATGCCAAACGTTGTTTAATGGGATCTGTTAATGTTAGAACTGTGAGGTTTGAAAGTTTAAATATTGTTTTCTTTTCTTCTGTTTTGATAACATTTTGTTTATAAATTAACAAAGCCCAATTTCTTATATTATCTCTCCCAGAACGAATCTATCTTTTCTGTATAGTTTCAAACTTAAAAACGTTATGCGCCTGGTTCAGTATCTTCGCATTTCTAAGGTCTGACCAGACATCCATAACAAACAACATAGAATCATAGAATTTACAGTGCAGAAGGAGGCCATTCAGCCCATCGAGTCTACACTGGCCCCTGAAAGAGTACCCTACCTAAGCCCATATCTCCACCTATCCCTGTAACCCAGCAACCCCACCTAATGTTTGGACACCTCAGGGCAATTTAGCGTGGCCTATCCACCAAACCCGCACATCTTTGGACTGTGGGAGGAAAACCGGAGTGCCCAGAGGAAACTCACGCAGACACAGGGAGAACGTGCAAACTCCACACAGTCACTCAAGCCGGGAATCGAACCCGGGTCCCTGGTGCTGTGAAGCAACAGTGCTAACCACTAAGCTACCGTTCCAGTCCAACATATGCGATTAAATTTTCTGTTTGGGAGAGAAAATGTTGACGCCGGGATTGAATTGCGTGTGGTTCGCGTATTTATTGGGGGCGCTATTTCTGGAGCAATTCAAGACATGCTAAGACTCTGCCAAAGGTGAATCGAGAGTAGTTCTCATTCCCACCGTCATAGGATTTGCTGAGGCCGGCTTTGGCACTGGAGAGTTTGATGAGGTGGAGCAATCCACTCCCCACACACTCTCATTCCAGACAAGAAACTGGCCCCGCAAAGAGTAGCACCACGCTTTGTGGACCCGGAGCTTCATCAAATGTTGAAGGTAGTGGAGGAGAGACTGGACACCCTCTTGCTCAGGGTGGGCAGGAGGCTATCGCCCGCGGTCATTAACTGGGCCTGGGCGGAATTGTCCAAGGTGCTCAGCATGGTGAACCTCACCAGGTGGACTGACACGCAATGCCGCAAGAAGGTGAACAGTCTCCTTGGGACAGCTCAAGTGAGCCACCAACTCTGTTCCCCTGGCATCACTCCTGTCCCTCACTCCTCGCATCACATGCCCGCTCCCATTGAGGCCAATCAATCCCACCTGCCTGCATCTCCATCACATCTCACCCTACACCACACCAAACCCCATCTGTATTGTCCTCTTTGGCCAGGTACCTTGCACACGCATTCCAGCAGTTACAGACTCCCCCATGTAACCTACCTCCAATAATCTTGCCATGTCTTTTATGTGTCCCTTAGAAAAAAATGGCCCATAACAGAAGGGAGCAGGAGAAGACCGGAGAGGGAGTCCTGGACACCTGGGCTCTCAACCCCGCTGAGCAGAGGTTGATGGCATTATCTGGAGAGATGCAGTATAGGGTGATCTCCCAGGTGGAGGTTGGCATGTGACAACCAAGTGAGCCCGTAATACAAAATGATGTCACCTCTCTCTCCCAGACCACTCCTTCCCAAGATGTCACCATGTGTCTTTTGTCTTGCAAGATCACCATGAGACTGGCCCATCTGCGATGCCTCGCCCCCAGCCACAACCCGAACCCACCCCGAAGGAGCATTCCGGGGACAACACCGACTTCTTGGCATTGCGTTCGTCTGCACCCTCCACCATTGCAGAGACTATCACCTCGGTGGAGTATTTTAGTGAAGAGGCTCCTGGGTCACATTCTGATGCGCACGTCACACATACTGCAGCACATCAGGTGGAGATAGGAACCCCCAAGGGAGCAGATGGTCGGAGGGCTGCCCGGTCCCAGGGACCAGCTGTAGTCTGGGCAGGTATAGTGCTTCTGGAAAGTACGATTCCATCACTGATGGAGATGCAGACCCAGAGCCAGGATCAGCAGGAGAGGGTGTCAGCAACCTTCCAGTGCCTGCAGGTGCAGTTTTAGGTGTCCAACCGCCTTCAGGTCCAGGAGATTGTGCCAACAATATGTGGTACCCAGGCCAACACTGAACGGGTAGCGTCCGTGGTGGAAGCCTTGGGTCAGAAAGTCACAGCCATGGGTCAAGAATTTCAAGGCTTGGGGCACACTGTGCGGTGCTGGCTGAGGTTGAGGACAGGGGAGCCCAGTCACAGGCAGCATTTTTCGGGCCCACATGGATAATGCTGGGGCGCCCCAGAGCTTGGCCCAGCCACAACAGGTCATGGCTGCGGGCATCGCGAGCATTGGCCGGACGCTGACTGACCTGGGCCAGTCGCAGAGAGAAATGGCCGAGGTGCAGAGGGATATGATTCACACCCTGAGGGATGAGGCCCAGACTCTGTGCTCAATGATTGAAGGCCTCGAGATCCTGCTTGAGACGAGCTGGCCACCAGGACTGGCAACATCAGGTGATGGTGCAACCTCCGGAGCCATTGAGTACCCAAAGGAAGGAGGATGTGGTGGGACCCGTGCCGGTGCCTCCTGCAGGACGTGCTGGAAACTCAGCGCTTCTAAATCCCCCTACTCACCACCTGACACTGGTTATCTGCTGGGCAGTGGCCAGAACAGGGTGATACTTCGACACCTGTAACACCTGAAAGTCGACCAAACCCATCCAGGTCCAGGCCATCTACAGGACGGCCACGAAAGGCATGTCAGATCAGAGGACGAGATACTCAGCAGGCCACCTCCATGTCTGATGTGTTGTCTGGGGTCACACCTAGAAGGAGTGGTAGGCCATGCAAAATAAGGAAGGTACACACCAGTTAAGTTGGCACGGGTGCAGCACATAGGTTAGAGGTAGTGGTCAGGGTGCAACAATGTGTATAGTCACGATTAAACACTTTTTCACCAACGTTCCAATCTGCCTCAATCCTCTATCTGAGGGTGTGAGGGATGGGCTGAGTGGGTGTAGAGGTTGTGCCAGGTGGAGTGTGTGAGAGGTTGGTGGTGTGGGTTGCGGGTGTTGGAAGATGGCACGCGGCAGAGCCCCCAGGACAATTGTACGCTCCAACTGGGATCAACCTCAGAGGCAGCAGGGAATGGGATCAGAAGTGTGAGGCCACCTTGTAGGACAGCTTTCCCAATGAGTATCACATCACCGCTCATCATCCCCATGACTGCAACCCCCATCTCCCCAACCACCGCAAAGAATATATGGGCCCATGAGATGGAATGGCCAGCACACATGCAGTGATCACCCAGGCAGACAGTGGAAGGTGGTCCTGAAGGCAGGAGCCAGACTTTGTCAAATGGGAGGAACACCAGACCTCATCTCGTAGCGAGTCATCATCATTCTCCGTCCCATGGACAAGAACTGCTGATACTGCCCGCCAAGGCCAACACCCTGTAGTGATGCTAGTAGGACCCTCGGATGGGGGAGGGGGAGCTGGGGTGGTGGGATGGAGTGAAGGGAGGGTGGACAAGGGAGGATGTGAACGGCAATGGGGAAGGAGAAACAACTTGGAAGGGGGTGGGGGAGGAGGTGGGAGTATGGAGAGGTCGGACAGGGTGGGGAGCTGTTGGTGGCCAGGCCTCTTAGTTGGCAAATCTGCAGGTGATGAGGGTGTCCCATGTGCGGCGGCTCTGGAGCACATGTTGGGTGGCCTGCCATGCCAGCCCGGGCGTCCTGGCCATCCTCCTCATCCTTCCTCCTCCTCCAACCTGTCCCCGCTCTGCTGTGCGATGTTGTGCAGGATGCAGCAGACCAGTCCAAATTTACAGACCCTCCAAGGGCCATTTTGCAGGGCCCCAGCAGAGCAGTTAAGGCATCGGAACCACATCTTTAGGATGCCGATGCAATAGTCATTGACGCTCCTGGTAGCTGAACGGGCATCGATATAGCGGTACCCCGCATCGGTCTAGGGCCTCCGGTCAGGCATCATTAGCCAAGACCTTGCCGCCTAAGAACCAATCCCTTACTCGAAGAATGTGCCAGGAACGGACGAATGCGCCAAGACGTATGCATCACGCATGCTGCCTGGATATCAGCGCAGAGGTAAATTATGTGCAGCTGGTGGTCACACACCAACTGCACATTCAGGGAGTGGAAGTCCTTCCTATTGATGAAGGGCAGCCCCTGATGAGCCAGCGCTCATAAGGGGATATGTGTTCTGTCGATCACGCCCTGGACCTGGGGGATGCCAGCGATGGTGGAAGATCCTGTTGCCGAGCATCCTGGTGGGCTTGGTCCCCTGCAGTGGAACTGAGCGTCTGATGAGTGCACTGAGGATAACCAGTACCTGGGGTGCCATTGATTGAGCTTGGCCATGCCCACCCCATTAATGCGTCAGCTGGGGTCTGAGGGTTTCCAGAGGAACGGCCTGGGTGGACTCCCAAATGAAGAAAGCATTGTGGAGGCCCGGAGAGTAGTAGGTCAAACGCGCTAATCATATTTAAATGAATGCAAATTCCGTGTTTTGCACGCTGCTGCTGGCGTGGAACATGGACCTCATTATTGCCACCAGCAAGGAACCTGCGCAGACGCCCAATTCGGCGCTGACCTCGATTTCCGGCAGGCTCCAGGGGTGAAATTCTCCGGTATCAGCGCGATGTCCGCCGACTGGCGCCCAAAACGACACAAATCAGTCGGGCATCGCGCCGCCCCAAAGGTGCGGAATGCTCCGCATCTTTGGGGGCCGAGCCCTAACCTTGAGGGGCTAGGCCCGTGCCGGTCGAATTTCCGCCCCGCCAGCTGGCGGAAAAGGCCTTTGGTGCCCCGCCAGCTGGCGCGGAAATTGCATCTCCGGGCGGCGCATGCACGGGAGCGTGAGTGGCCGCTGACGGCATTCCCGTGCATGCGCTGTGGAGGGAGTCTCTTCCGCCTCCGCCATGGTGGAGACCGTGGCGAAGGCAGAAGGAAAAGAGTGCCCCCACGGCACAGGCCCGCCCGCGGATCGGTGGGCTCCGATCGCAGGCCAGGCCACCGTGGGGGCACCCCCCGGGGCCAGATCGCCCCACACCCCCCCCAGGACCCCGGAACCCGCCCGCGCCGCCTTGTCCCGCCGGTAAGGTAGGTGGTTTCATCTACGCAGCAGGACAGGCATTTTAGCGGTGGTACTTCGGCCCATCCAGGCCGGAGAATCGCGGGGGGGGGGGCGCCAACCGGCGCAACGCAATTCCCGCCCCCGTCGAATATCCGGTGCCGGAGAATTCGGCAACCGGCGGGGACGGGATTCACGCGAGCCCCCGGCGATTCTCCAACCCGGCGGGGTGTCGGAGAATCTCGCCCCACTGATTCTCCACCCGATCGCAGTTTGAGGTGGAGAATTTCGCCCATGGATTTCCAAACACCTGTTTCATGAGAACAGAGTGGATGACAGACGAAAGCTGGTCAACAATAAAGGTATAAAGGTGTCTGTGTGGGGTTTGCATGTTCTCCCCGTGTGTGCGTGGGTTTCCTCCGGGTGCTCCGGTTTCCTCCCACAGTCCAAAAATGTGCAGGTTAGGTGGATTGGTCATGATAAATTGCCCTTAGTGTCCAAAATTTCCCTTCGTGTTGGATGGGGTTACTGGGTTATGGGGATGGGGTGGAGGTGTGGGCCTGGGTAGGGTGCTCTTTCCAAGAACCGGTGCAGACTCGATGGGCTGAATGGCCTCCTTCTGCTCTGTAAATTCTATGATTAAAAGAACATGTTGAAGATTCACTTGAAGCTGTTCGAAGTGGCCATTGGCTCTTGAGAAAAGCTGGCCATTAACAGATAGCAACGGTGTGCTGAAGTGAAAGGAAAAGTATGTGGAGGCAAGATGCAAGAGATAAAAATATTAGCTATATCAGAGGAACCAAAGAAAAAGGCGTAAGGCTGTGGTAAGTAATATCCATCACATATTGGCTTGAACAGTTAAATTAATCTACCTCATGCTCCTTTCATCATTGCTTTCCTTGAGTAAAGGTACACAATATTATTTTGTTAAGGACTGAGTTAAATATCACCCACAAATTTAATTTCTGATGTGCCGTACACAAAACTGAATATCAATAGAGGCACGTAGAATTTTCAGGAATTGACAAGTGAAAATCTGACTTGAAATGTACTGGAGTATAAAGATTTCACCTCACCCTCACACCCTCTATCCCTGCCCCTAGATTCAAGGTGAAATGCAAGGCGCTCAAAAGCTACTATAGTTCTTTTGAAATTCTGCTCCCTGGTTAGATGGGAGATGTTATTTCAAATGTTAGCATTTAGCACTTTTACATTGATAAGAGAAAGGTAGCACGAACACAAAGCTGGAGGTTTTAAAAAATTTCTCATCTGACATTCTCATGAAAGTAATTATTTCACTATTTTATATATGCATTGCTACGTCCTGCTTTGATTCTGTGCCAAATTTTTGAATTTCCTTTCTCTAATTATAAATAAATGTACTCTAATTCATAAGCCTGGCTTGCATTCAGTTACTTCCAATAGAGTTTGGTAATGTAGCATAGTCCAGTAAGAGGATTACTACAAATAGAGGAATTAATAATCCACCAGCACACACCTTTGCTAAGGGCTGATTGTTATAAAGATATTGCTTCCATAAGGCTGGGACAAATTGTACAAATGGGAACCACTGTGAAATTGTTGAGATTAAAAACAGTTACGTGGAATAAAATCCCATGATTCTAACATGGTATCAATTCAATAGGGTGAAAGATCTTTCACTGAGATAGGATTGGTACCCACTGCTGTGTAATGGATAGAGTTAAATGGAATTTTGATTATGGAGTGGTTTTGTTTGCCTTATTTATCAAAGTTAAACATAGTTTTGGCAACGTATTAATATTTTCTGAGTGACCTGTGTTTCTGGGGCTTGAAGTATTACCAGCTCAGATCAAGAATTAGTGAAGGTCCTACAGGCCAGCTGAGTTGAGCTACTGAATTTGTTTTTTTGTGGTTAGAATTTCTATCAGTTCAGCATATTGGCTTGTTCGCATTATTGAATTCTGCTGCTGACCTTGGGGATAGAAAGAGGACTGGCTACCTAGCACTGCAATTGTTCTTGAGTTGAGTGTGAGTGCTTGAATGCTGCCACAGATGTGGAACTGATGATGTGGTGAAACTGAAGCCAAAGTATATGATTGTGAACGTAAACCCTACTACTAAACCTTGTTCAGTTGTTTTCCTAGAATTACCTTTGAAATTGGTTCAAGTAAAACTGATGCCAAATAATTGCTGGTGTATATTTATGAAAAGCGTTTGTAATCTGTTGACCAAACATACTCAGCCACAAAGCTAAGGACGTTTGCCAGCACTAATCCACCAATATTTGAGAAACATGCATAACATTATAAACACAGCAGTGAAGGCATTTATGAACTTGATAAACAAAATCCAAGGAAAATTATTCACCCTGAGATCTGAATGTACTTTTAATTTTGGACTTAATGTTCACGATTAAATATGTACAGATATCTGTTTCATCTTAAAATTGGAATCCACTCACGTCATTGATGCACTATCAATTACTACAAAGACGAGAGTAGTGAATAATCGAGGCTTTATTGAGCAAAGATGTGTTGCCTCCTGTAGCTGCTACCAGAATGGGAGCAGCTCCGGTGTGCACACACATTTATACGCCGCCTACTGGGCGGAGCCAGCAGGCAGGGATTTACCCATGTACCTCTAGTACAGGAGTCTTACCGTACTACATCTAATATACATCTAATATAGTTAGTGGTGACTACCACATTCACCCCCTGTTAAAAAAAGAGTACGGCGGGGGGGGGGGGGGGGGGTGGAAACATTTACAAGTTCAGTCTGTCGGGGGCCTTGATCCTCCGCTGTGATCTCCTCGGTCCTGGTGGTGATGCGGGCGCCGACTTGGTCACCGGTGACTCCGGGAGCGTGTTGTTCTTGTCTTCGTCGCCTCCAAGTGGAACCAGTGGGAGGACAAATCCTTCTGGGGCGGGGGCTGCATCCGACTTATGGGCCCGCACGTGTTTGCGAAGAAGTACGGGTCCAGGGACTGCCAGCCATGTTGGGAGCGAGACCCCGGAGGTGGACTTCCTGGGGAAGGCAAAAAAACGTTCATGGGGAGTTTCGTTAGTTGCAGTGCAGAGAAGCGATCGGATGGCGTGTCGGGGAGGACATCCTGCCAGCGGGAGACCGGGAGATTCTTAGACCGTAGGGCCAGCAGGACGGCCTTCCAGACCGTCCCGTTCTCCCTCTCCGCCTGCCCGTTTCCCCGGGGGTTGCAGCTGGTCATCCTGCTCGAGGCAAGGCCCTTGCTAAGCAGGAACTGACGCAGCTCATCGCTCATAAAGGAGGATCCCCGATCGCTGTGGATGTAAGCGGGGAAACCGAACAGGGCAAAGATGCTGTGGAGTGCTTTAATGACCGTGGCAGAAGTCATATCGGGGCATGGGATGGCGAAGGGAAACCGGGAGCACTCGTCGACCACATTCAGAAAGTACGTGTTTTGTTCGGTGGAGGGGCGGGGCCCTTCGAAGTCCATTCTGAGGTGCTCAAAGGGGCGGGAGGCCTTCACTAGGTGTGCTCGATCTGGCCGGTAGAAGTGCGGTTTGCACTCCGTGCAGACCTGGCAGTCTCTGGTGACAGTCCTGACCTCCTCAATGGAGTAGGGCAGGTTGCGGGCCTTGATGAAGTGAAAGAACCGGGTGACCCCCGGGTGACAGAGGCCATTGTATCGAGCCCGGAGTCGGTCCACTTGTGCGCTGGCACATGTACCTCGGGATAGGGCATCGGGGGGCTCGTTGAGCTTCCCGGGGCGACACAAAATCTCGTAATTATAGGTGGAGAGCTCGATCCTCCACCTCAAGATCTTATTGTTTTTGATCTTGCCCCGCTGTGTATTATTGAACATGAAGGCAACCGACCGTTGGTCAGTGAGGAGAGTGAATCTCCTCCCGGCCAGGTAATGCCTCCAATGCCGCACAGCTTCCACAATGGCCTGGGCCTCCTTTTCGACAGAGGAGTGCTGAAATTCGGAGGCATGGAGGGTGCGGGAAAAGAATGCCATGGGTCTGCCTGCCTGGTTGAGGGTGGCGGCCAGAGCTACGTCCGATGCATCACTCTTGACCTGAAAGGGGAGGGACTCGTCGACCACGTGCATCGTGGCCTTGGCGATGGCTGCCTTGATGCAGTTAAAGGCCTGAAGGGCCTCAGCCTTCAGGGGAAAGACTGTGGACTGAATGAGTGGGCGGGCCTTGTCCGCATAGTTAGGGACCCACTGGGCATAATAGGAGAAGAACCCCACGCATCTTTTCAGGGCCTTGGGGCAGTGGGGGAGGGGGAGTTCCATGAGGGGGCGCATGCGGTCGGGGTCGGGCCCTAGAACTCCATTTTCCACAACATAGCCAAGGATGGCTAAGCGGTTGGTGCAGAACACGCACTTCTCCTTATTGTACGTGAGATTAAGGAGTTTGGCGGTGTGGAGAAATTTGAGAAGGTTAGCGTCGTGATCCTGCTGATCGTTGCCGCAGATGGTAACGTTGTCTAGGTACGGGAAGATGGCCCGCAGTCCGTACCGGTCAACCATTCGGTCCATGTCACGTTGGAAGACCGAGACCCCGTTAGTGACGCCGAAGGGAACCCTAAGCAAGTGATAGAGGCGGCCATCTGCTTCGAACGCAGTGTATTGGCGATCCTCCTTGCGGATGGGGAGCTGGTGGTAGGCGGACTTCAGGTCCACTGTGGAAAAGACCCGGTACTGTGCAATCTGATTGACCATAACAGATATGCATGGGAGGAGGTACGCGTCGAGCTGCTTGTACCGATTGATGGTCTGATTGTAGTCAATGACCATCCTGTGCTTCTCCCCAATCTTTACTACTACCACTTGGGCTCTCCAGGGGCTGTTGCTGGCCTCAATGATGCCTTCCCGCAGAAGCCGCTGGACCTCCGACCTGATGAAGGTCTTCTCCTGGGCACTGTATCCTCTGCTCTTGGTGGCGATGGGTTTGCAATCCGGAGTGAGGTTTGCAAACAAGGAAGGTGGATCGATCTTGAGGGTCGTGAGGCCGCATACGGTGAGGGGGGGTAGGGGTCCGCCGAATTTTAGAGTTAGACTTTGGAGGTTGCACTGGAAGTCCAGGCCGAGTAGCAAGGCAACACAGAGGTGGGGGAGGTTGTAGAGCCAGAAGTTGCTAAACTCTACGCCCTGGACGGTGAGGGTCGCGATGCAGTACCCCCGGATTTTCACGGAATGGGATCCGGAGGCCAGGGAGATGTTCTGGCTAACGGGGTGTACCGCAAGGGAGCAACGCCTTACCGTAGTGAGGTGGATGAAGCTTTCGGTGCTCCCGGAGTCAAAAAGGCAGGAAGTATTGTGCCCATCGATTTTCACCGTTGCCGTTGCGGTTGTGAGGTTGTGGGGCCGGGACTGGTCGAGGGTGCTTGAGGCGAGCTGTGGCTGATGTTGGGAGGCCCCGGGCTGGTCAGTGGTGGTGGCAGGCGATGAGCGGCCAGACGAGCTTCCCGATGAGCAGGGATCCTGAGGCGCCGTCCAAAATTGTGCCGAAGATGGCGGCGCCCACGGGGCGCATATGGCGGGTGGCATTAAAGATGGTGGTGCCATCACGTGGGGGGTGTAGGAACGCTGGGCCTAGAAACAGCGGCGACAGACCAGACCTGGCACATAGCAGCAAAATGTCCCTTCTTTCCGCATCCTTTGCAGGTTGCGCTCCGCGCCGGGCAGGGCTGCCGGGGGTGTTTGTTCTGAACGCAGATGTAGCATTTGGGTCCCCCGGGGTTGGCTGGCTGCCACGCGGCGCAGGCTTGAGGTGGGCTGGTGTCGGTAGCTGGTGGGGCCCACGATGCTCATGAGGGTGCCGTGTGGTCGGGGGCGTACGACTGGACGTTACAGGAGGCCACTGTTAATGAGTTTGTGAGCTGCCTGGTTCCCGCAAGATCAAGCGTACCCCCCTCCAATTGGCGCTGGAGGATGTACGCCGACCCCATGCCCGTAACAAAAGCGTCTCTGATTAAAAGTTCTGTGTGCTGGACTGTCGAAACTGACTGGCAGTCATAGTTCCTCGCCAGGATGTGCAGAGCACACCAGAAGTCATCTAGGGACTCACCGGGGAGTTGCTGTCTCGTGGACAGGAGGTGCCTGGCGTTTAGTTTGTTGACCGGCCGAACATAATGTCCTTTCCGGAGCTCCATTGCTTCAGCATAAGTGGGCGCATCCCGGATGAGAGGAAAAATGTCAGGGCTCATCTGTGAATAAAGGACCTGGAGCTTCTGTGCGTCCGAGGGTTCTTCAGCGGATGTTTGGAGGTAGCTTTCGAAGCAGGCTAGCCAGTGGTCAAAAGCGGACGTAGCGTTGGCTGCTTGAGGGCTCAGCTGTAGGTGATCAGGCTTGATGCGAAGTTCCATCGTTTAAAAATCTTTGCTCAATAAATTGATGCACTATCAATTACTACAAAGACGAGAGTAGTGAATAATCGAGGCTTTATTGAGCAAAGATGTGTTGCCTCCTGTAGCTGCTACGAGAATGGGAGCAGCACCGGTGAGCACACACATTTATACGCCGCCTACTGGGCGGAGCCAGCAGGCAGGGATTTACCCATGTATCTCTAGTACAGGAGTCTTACCATACTACATCTAATACAGTTAGGGGTGACTACCACAGTCATCAAGATTAGCACCAGCTCTTCATCGGAGTAAATCTCTTTGAGAAAAATAATTGAATAAAAATTACACAGAAGGAGGTCATTGAGCCATCAGATTTGTGCTGGTCTTTCGAAGAGTATCCAGTTATTTTGTTCCCATTGGGCAGAATTTTACAGCCCCTCCCACCGGCGGGATTTTCCCAGTCCCGCCAAAGTCGATGGCCTTTTCAACGACACCATATTTTCCAGCCCTGCCTCTGTCGCAACAGGCTCGTACAATTCCATCCCTTATGTGTGTAATTTTCTGTTCCTTCAGGTGTTTATTCAATTGCTTTTAAAGGCGTTCATTGAATCTTATCGACTGCTCTATCAGGAGGTAATTCCAAATCCTAACTAAATGTTGTATTAAAAAAAAGTTTTCCTCATGTTCCCTCTGGTTATTTTCCCAATCACCATAACTCTGTGCCCTCTAGTTATCAACCTATCAGCCATTGGAAATAATTGATCTTTATTTATTCCATTTAAGCCCTTCATGACTTTGAACACTTCCATCAAAACTACTCTTAGCCCACGTATGGTGCTCTGAGGAGAACATCCTCAGCTTCTCAAACCATTCTAATATATCTCTTATCCACCCACCCCAAAGCCTTCAAATCCTTCCGAAGCATGGTACAAGAACTGGACAGAATACTCCAGCTGAGGATGAACAAATGTTTTGTTTAGGTTTAATGTTCTAGATTCCCCCATGAGGGAAAACATTCAGCATCTTTGGTGACTCTCCATCAGATATACCTCCCTCATATATTGCCGGGCATTTAATCATATTAAGGAAATCATGAAAATATGTAGTCCAATGAATCCTCCATTGTTTGTGCCATAGAAACTCTAGGCTTAGGGGATGCCCATTTGTTTCTGTTGCTAAGACTGGTTGAGACACCCTTTAAATTAAATCAGTGTTGCAGTTTTATGGGGAATGTTATTTCAAATCTTATACTTTTTGCCAGTTAGCAAAATAATCCAGAGGCCTCAGAGAGCCCACCTGAAAACTGCAAATGAACTGAGATCAATTGGCTGAGGGAACCATCCTTTTGCTGGGTGGACATGTTAGCCTGTTGAGGATGCAGAGGGTGGAGAGGAGAATTGAAGGCTTTCAATTCTTCTTCCACCCAACCACCCATTTCTTCCCACCTTTGGCTCAATTTTTCTATCTTTCCCACTGCCGCCCACCCTGAGACAGCTTGTGTCCTCTCACACCTTTCTCTTTCTCTCTCCTTCTGACTACAACCAAATCCTGACCGGATCCCCTCTGCCCCTCTCAAGTTAGTGCCATCCATTAATCTCTAGTTATTTGAGCCGGTGCCATGTTTTCCTTTTCTCCAATCTTTATCCATGACATTCAACTCCAATACATTGGTAATCCACCAGCCTGCACCGGCTGGATCCATCTGACCCCCCACCCTGGATCTCAACATTATTTTTCTTCCTCTTAAGCCGCCGACAGCAATGACTACTTTCTCCACCAGATAGTGCTACACTTAGGGAAAAAAGCAGCACGGGCAGGCAGTACAATGTATTGCTGGCAGGGCAGCCTATGATTCTCCCTCCCCGCCGACAGTGTAGTTCCTCTAGGATGGGGTGCCATTTGTAAAAGTCATTCCAGAGTAAAATAGTTCAACCTAGAAATCCCCTTCCACTGCCTGGGCACTGCGCGCTGGCACTACCCCCGATATTGCCCTCTGGAACTGACCGGGCAATACCCTCTACCCCCCGCGCTCCACCACCCCACCCTCCCTGAGCAATGTACTCACCTGAGCTTCCCTGGGAGTTCTGCCCGACAGATGCACACCTTCAGAGACCAGTCGGGTTTTACACTGGTTTGCGATCACGCCAACGTGGATGTTTTTTCTGATGGGGGTGGGGTGGGGCGGTGATTCAGGCATAGAGGCCTAATAATGCCATGCTAATCATTTTAAAGATGTTTCTGACATTCACCATGATTTGGCTGTTGTCGTGCGATTTTGCGCTCTCGTCGCAGAATCCATCTTACACGATCGGGAGTGAAAAGTTCAGCCATAGCATATATCACATTTAAATGGTGGAAAAGACACAAAATAAAGGGTCAAAATCAAAACCTTTTGAAGGGCAGCATGCTCCAGATCACCCAGAAAACCGTCACCCCTTTTACGAAAGGGAAGATTTGAATTTGGGAATGGCTGTGCTACTTCAAAGAAATGGGCACTTAGACAAGGAAAGTCATCCTGGAGACCTGCCTCACCTGCAGAATCCTCTTGTCACTATTTTCAATCAAAGCTTCTTTAAGGCATGCAGGTTGCCAATCTGTTAGATTGTTTTTGGACCGAACAGCCATTTTAACAGCTATGGCATTCCATCAGCCAATTCTAAACTGGTCACACAAATCCGGTATTTTCCGAAATCCCGGCTAAGTGTTGACGCCGGCATAAACCACGAGAGTGTTTCATGCTGGCATCAACAGGCCTTTTTGCCCAGCGATTCAGCGGCCCTTGGGGCCAGCACGGCGGTGGGGTGCTCCGCGCTCTCCGGCGCCGATACACGGCCCTGCAGTGACGGCGCGGGTCCATTTCTGTGCCGGCACCGTGCAACATGGCGGAGCTCTACAGCGGGCTCGTGCAGAAGGAGGTAGGCGCCCGCCGATTGGTTGCCCCCGATCGCGGTCCTGGACATCGTGGAGGCCCCCCCAGAGTCTGATCCCCCACCAGGATGGCCACAATGGCCACGGGCCCAAGCTCCCGCCGGGTGGTACCAGGTTGGAACCACGCCGGCGGGACTCAGCGGAACTCGGCGGGAATTCGGCCAGTCGACCGCAGAGAATCCCTCGGGGGCCTCTTTCAACGGACCCCGACCGGCGCGGCGTCGACCGTGTGGACGCGACAGGCGTCGGAGCAGCGTGGCGGGCATTTCCCGCATCACCAGCGATTCTCCAACCCGACGCGGGCTCAGATAATCAATGTATGAACAGCATGATGCCACATTTTGTATGAATGGGTTCATGCCATTCCCACTTTGGGCAGAAGCTGAAAATCTACTGCTGAGTCCTATTCAGTTATTCTAGGTACACGATTGCTGCAAACTAGGCTCTAATGCACTTTAGGACTCATCCACTAAGATGTAATGTAGTCAAATTCTGGATATACCTGCTCATGTACCATTGTTCTTTCAGTCAACCCCGTATCCTGTTGCTTCCTATGGTGCATACTGAGGACTGTTATTCAGCTCTGCTTGGTTGATGCTGGTGATTTCTGTGAGTTTAGTCAGACTTTAACAGTTTGCTCTGTTGTTATTGTGTGATGCAAAGTGTAACTACTGTAGCAGAATTTCAATGACACACGTCCACCTTATTTGTGTGCACTTGAAGTGTTTATTATGATGCCTCACTTTGACTTTCTTGTGTACCCAATTAGAGGTGGCAAATTGTTCAGTGCTTCTACTCCCAAATGTTCCCCCCAGATTGGGGACTTCTCTGGATAGGAACAGGACATCACTTCTAGTTGTTGAGATCCCATAGGGACTTTCTGATGTATCTGTGGTGTTGAATGAATAGCTTACCAGCACCTCTACAGGGATGAGATGGTTGTAACTGGACAGTATTTGTAGAAAGGATGGGGACTCTTCCAAAAATTAACAACTCTTGACCATTTGACAGTTATATAAACATATCATCTAATGGCCCTCTCTGTTGGCTGGATTAATGACTCTAAAATGTATAATTTTAGCTGGGGAAATGATCTCTGTGCATATAGTTACATTTCTCTTCTGTCGACAATCAAACTGCTTGGCAAATCCTATTCGTTCTTTAGGATTTGAAAATGCTCAACAAAGTAAAAGGTAAGCCCTTCCAACTAATGTTAGAAAGTTGTATTAAGTTTAGAATCTGTTTTTAAATAAATTAGAGAAGAACTTTGCTGCTGCCACTTTTAATTAGCACAAAACCTAGTCTCTGAAACTGAGGCACTGCTGCATTTATGCCCACAGACAGACTGTGTCTGTTCATGTCTATCGTTCTTCTCAACTTGCTAATTTTTTTGCCCATATCAATGCTCCAGTTATTTAATTATTTTGATCAAGTTTGATCTCATCTGCCTTCATGGACTTTCTTTTTCAACATTCACCTGCCAAGTTATTTTTAATTACTTGGTGCTTTTCTAATTGTGTAACATCAAACTCTCCTTTTATTAGTGACAGACAAGAACGGCAATGATTGCAATAATTGTTCATCAGCGACATATGATACCTCAGCATCAAAAAGTTAGAAGTAGATATTTCTACTCCAAAATTATCCATTTGAAAGCCATTGATGTGGTTTCCTTAGTATCTTGGAAGGAATCGCAGAATGTGATTCCAATACATCAGCTGAAATGAGAGGGGAATGCTATCATCAGTCTAATAACATTTGAGTAACTGAGGACAAACTTTATCACCTTTTCTTGCTCCAGTACAACTTAAGCAGTGCACTTTCCACATGTCTGGCATGATAGCACTGCAGCCAAAATGGTTTCCCAGATTACATATGTTGGGTGAATGCCAGAAAGGACCATCTCTTCAGATTTGGTACATGTACACAATGGTGGATGGGCTGTTGGCATCTGGGAGAACAATAACTCCACACAGTACCAATCTGCTGTTCAGAAGATTTTCAACAAAGTTCCCATGTAAAATAATGAAGGAGGAGCCTCAGAATTCTTACCAGTAAGTTTCCATGATTGGAGATGCGTTCCGAACTTTCTGCCAGAAAGTGAAGTGAAAGACGTTATGACCTCACTTTGTATAATCTAAATGGAATGCAAATAATTGCGTCTGTTTCATGTAGGAGTTATGTTTGGCCCCAGGGAACATGCATTATGTGTAGAAGGGAAGGAGATCTAATATACGTTTCCATCCCTATTCCCACTCTGTAATGCTCTGGGAATTGTTGCATTCAGAGTATTATGGACAGAAAAATTGGCCCTGATTCATGACTCAACATTAGTAGTCTTGTTATAAAGTGAGATCTCAAACAATTGGTTCAACTTTACTCATTGGAGGACCCTACTCAAGATAGCAGTGGGCTGAGCCCTGGCCTAAACTAACATCACTTTTAAGGTTGCAACTGGCCTGCTTATACCAGGTGGAGCAAGTTAAAATGGGTCAAATTCAGTCACTAAATTGTTTCTTCTTGTAATTCATCACTAACAGGGGAACTTCCATTGTCCACCATACAGATTCCCTCCTGCACATTGCTAGATGCTGGAAACTGACAGATGATTGAGAATCCCCACATTATGATGTGCACATGGCATAGGAACATCAATGCATGAAAAAGAAGAAAAGCTCATTACAAATAAAATGAATATAGGGCGCGATAGTCCCACACCAAGCGTATTTAGCGGGGTGGTTCCCAGCACTTGCAGCGCCGAGAACGACCCCACTATTAAATGGGACTCTGCTCTTTTTTTAGTCCTCGGCAAGGAAGGCCCCGCCAAGGCCGCAATTAACTTAATTTCCTGCACTGAGTGTCAGTGCAGGAAGAGGTCGGCGCGCCATTTTTAAATGCTGCTCCGATCTCTCGATCTCCCAACGCGAACCCTGGACCCCCCAATGCCCCAAGTGACTGATTAGGGGGTCCTTGAGCCCTCCTCACCCCACCTCATAAGGGCAGGGCACTCCCAGATCCCCATCTTGTTAAGATTCCACCTAGGCACCTTGGTACTTCCAGCCTGGAACCCTTTCTTGGGCTCTTGGGCTGATTTATGTTAGGCAGATGGAAATTGTTTTTTATGTGCTCTGAAATAAAGTAATGTTTCACACAATTCCTTGCTCCATGAAATATTCAAACTAATTGAGAAGGCAACTAAATGGAGTGCAGATAATGGACATTCTATTTTCGTTACGAACTTTTGTTGATCTATGTGCCACCTGCAAAAAAGTTAGCTTGATTTTAATGCTTTTAAAACTATCAATGATAAAAAAAAAACTAAGGGTTGAATTTAAACCAGTTGACCGTGGCAAGAAATGGTGGCTGGACCCAGTTAATAATGGGAGAGGCTATGTGTCAGTCTCCTGGTGGTGGGAAAATCTCCAGTCATTAAATCAGAGGCTGGAAGGTGCTGTTTGAGGGGGTGCATATATTGAAACATTGAATTAAAATATATATATTTTAAAAATGATCTCAATTAACGTCCCACCATGAGTGGGCGAGAAACTCGCACCCTCATGGTGGAACGTTGATTGAGATCATTTTAAAAATATATATATTTTAATTCAAATGTTCAATATTTTAACATTTCAACAAAGAATAAACACAAACCCAACACAACGCCCACCCGCTCAAAAAACTGCCGCCCACACCCCTTGACGGCAAGCAGACCCCCAAAGTGTAAGATAAGCAAACCCATTTCTTGTGGAACTCCTCATCTATCCCTCTCAGGGAAAATTTGACATTCTCCAAGTACAGGCAGTCCATTAGGTCCCTCAGCCACACTGAGGCACAAGGGGGAGAAGCTGTCCTCCACCTCAACAGGGCCTGCCTGCGAGCTATCAACAAGGCGATGGCTAAGACATCTGCACCCGCGCCTGTCTGCAACTCCTGCAGGTCTGACACCCTGAATATGGCCTCTAGGGGACCCGGCTCCAAATCTAGGTGGAGGACCTCCGACATGATACAAATAATGACCTCCGACATGATGCTAAAAACGACCCCCAAAATTTCTCCAACTTCGAGCAGGACCAGAACACATGAACATGATTAACTGGGCCCCTCCCGCACCGTTTGTCGCTATCCTCCACCCCCTCAAACAGCCGCTCATCCTCAGCTTCATTAAAAAAAAAAAATTTAGAGTACCCAATTAATTTTTCCCAATTAATGGGCAATTCAGCGTGGCCAATCCATCTACCCTGCACATCTTTGGGTTGTGGGGGCAAAACCCACGCAAGCACGGGGAGAATGTGCAAACTCCACACGGACTGTGATCCAGAGCCGGGATCGGACCTGGGACCTCGGCGCCGTAAGACAGCAGTGCTAACCACTGTGCCACTGTTCTGCCCTTCTTCAGCTTCATTAAGTGCGCCCTATGCACCATTTGTAATCGAATCAACCCCAGCCTCACGCATGAGGTTGAAGCATTAACCCTCTGCCGCACCTCGCACCATAATCCCTCCTCCAACGCCATCCCCAGCTTTTCCTTCCACTTCGCCTTAATCCTTTCCATGGACACTTTATCCTCCCCAATGATCCTACTGCAAATCACTGAAACGACCTCATCCTCCAGCCAATCACCGACAGCACCTCCTCCAGCAACGAAGAGGCTGGTGCCACCGGAACATTCGGTAAGACCTTTCTCACAATGTTCCACACGTGCATGTATTGGAAGCCCAAACATCACCCTCAACTCCTCCAAGCTTGTGGACCGTCCCTCCAAAAACAAATCCTTCATCTCCTTCACCCCTCTCTCCTCCTATCGCCGAAACCTGGCATTCATCCTCTCTGGTTCAAACCCATGGTTCCTTCTTATCGGCATCACCCTCTAGCCTGCCCTCAATTTAAAGTGCTCCCGGAATTGCCTGCAAATCTTCAGCTTGGCAACCACCACAGGACTCCCCAAGTACTTCCCTGGGGCAAACAGTAGTGGCGCCTTTACCAGCGCCCGCAACCCTGACCCCTTAAAGGAACCCGCCTCCACCCATAAGGCCTCCATCTCCCTACTCCAGCCCTGCACCTTCTCTGCATTCGCTACCTAGTAATACTATAGCAATTTCGGAAGGGCCAATCCCCCCCCGACTGCCACCTCCTTTGGAGCACCACTTTCCTTCTCCTAGCCACCTTCCCTGCCCACACAAACAACGAGACCAGCGTGTCCATCCCTTAAAAAAATGACTTCAGTAAAAAGACCGGCAGACACTAAAAACAATGGCAGAATGTTCATCTTCATTGCCTGCACCCGGCCTGCCAACAACAAGGGGAGACTATCCCACCCCAACAAGGCTAATTAAGATCATTAATAAGCCACTTGTTACCAATTATCCCTGACCACATCCATTGTGACATTGGGGGAGGGGGGGATGGTGGTAAGCCGGGGTGGGGATGGGGTGATCCCGAGGCACCAATGTCCTGAGGGAAAGGGTACTCTAACTCGGGGGTGACCTTCAGAGTGAAGCAATAGAGCCTGCCTTCGGGGGAGTGTGAAATTCTGTCCCATCTGTTAAGGACAGGAGGGGATTAATTTGAACTGCACTAATTTCTCCTCTCACCACCCATCCGTATACAGAAAGGTGTTTTGATTTACATCCCCTTTTATTAGTGGTGGCTTATTCCCCAACCACTTGGTTTTGGTGTGATACGGTTTCCTAATAATAACCCCACAGCTAACTTGAGATAGGATGAACTCAAAAGGTTAGTTTATTTGCACACACACAAAACACAGGAGGAGGGTCACAATGTTGCCTCTTTTGCACTCATACAGTACAAGAGGGATAGTGAAAAGAGAGATTTACAGTACAGAGACCACAGAAAATAAATATTGTTCCATGTGAGTTCCAGAGACCAAAATAAAAGTCGAAAGAGGTATTCCTTCAAGGAGATTGGAGATCTAAAAACTGATGCCAGATTATTCACTTTTCTGGTGGTGTTGACTTCATACCTTGAGATAAGCATGCAGAGATGAATCAGTATTACAGACAATGGTGCTGAATTTCCAGTAGAAGTAGAGTGGATGGGGCCAAGTGTCTAACCTGGCCATAATTCTTGCATGGAGACTGCTGGTTAGATACTGAGTTGCAGTCTAGCAAGACAATATTAATGGTTCCACCAGCCAGAGGTCAATGTCGCATGTCACCCACCTCTTCACATCTGTCTTTGACAAGGGATGTGTATCTCTCATCTGGATCCCCAAGATTGTTGAACGTTGAGAATTGAAAGGAAGGTTGTGGGGTCCTTTGTCTTAGCAGCCAAGCAGACTCTTGTTCGCCACCTTCAGTTATGAAATGCAGGTGGCCTTTGTATAGCTCTCTTTGAATTCGGTCTGTGCAGCTCAGAGGGGTCATTAGTAGCTCTTCATGGATAACAATGCGCAAGTTTCTCCATTGCTGCTCAGTCGCTCCTTTTAGAGGATTTTTAGAGGTTGCAATGTGCATAATCTATATATATTTTATTTAAAAATATATACAAGTTGAGATCTTAGTCTCTCACACATGACGCCCCCATTTTTGCATTGTCTCTATTCAAAGACTTCTTAAGCACCTTATTAGCTTGCCCTGCCACCTTCAATGATTTGTGAATATCTGCCCCCAAATCCCTCTGATATTGCACCCATCTCAAAAGAGCACCATTAAGGTATACTACCTCTCCATATCTTTCCTCCCACATGTATCACTTCACATGTAGATGCAAATTGCATCTGTATATGCTGCCCATAAGTAGTTGGTTAATACAGAAATAATACACCTTAGCCAAATAAAGCTCATTCCAGCTTGCATTTATTTTTCTTATAAAGATATAAGTTTCTTTAGAAGTATATCAATATGCAAACCTTCCCATGGTATTTAAAGTCTGAGGAAACTATACATTAGGGTAATGTAAAATTTACCTAATTAGCAGTTTCATTAATGCTGACAAAAAAGATAATTTAATCTGATTTCTGAAGAACCTTGGGCGGAATTCTCCCCCAAAGGCGCGATGTCCGCCGACTGGCGCCAAAAACGGTGCCAATCAGACGGGCATCGCGCCGGCCCAAAGGTGCTGAATGCTCCGCATCTTTGGGGGCCGAGCCCCAACATTGAGGGGCTAGGTCGACGCCGGAGGGATTTCCACCCCGCCAGCTGGCGGAAATGGCGTTTGTTGCCCGCCAGCTGGCGGAAATGGCATTTGTTGCCCCGCCAGCTGGCGCGGAAATGCGGCGCATGCGCGGGAGCGTCAGCGGCGGCCGACAGTTTCCCGCGCATGCGCAGTGGGGTGAGCCTCTTCCGCCTCCGCCATGGTGGAGGCCGTGGCGGAGGCGAAAGGGAAAGAGTGCCCACACGGCACAGGCCCGCCCGCGGATCGGTGGGCCCCGATCGCGGGCCAGGCCACCGTGGGGGCACCCCCCAGGGTGAGATCGCCCCGCGCCCCCCCCAGGACCCCGGAGCCCGCCCACGCCGCCTGGTCCCGCCGGTAAATACCAGCTTTGATTTACGCCGGCGGGACAGGCAATTTCTGGGCGGGACTTTGGCCCATCCGGGCCGGAGAATTGAGCGGGGGGTCCCGCCAACCGGCGCGGCCCGATTCCCGCCCCCGCCCAATCTCCGGTACCGGAGACTTCGGCGGGGGCGGGATTCACGGCGGCCAACGGCCATTCTCCGACCCGGCGGGGGGTCGGAGAATGATGCCCCAGATGAATTCAATAAAATTATCGGATATCATTCAACTTGAACCTTATGAGTGGTATCAGGTACTAGGTAGTGGTGTTTTAGTCTGCATCTATGCAAACAGACTGAACAAGTTGGTTATTCCTTCTGTACAAAAACTGACAACCTGGATGTAATTTGCTTCTTCTTAATGTGTTTTTTTCCCTGCTCCCATTTCCCTTTCATCTTCCCCAAGTGGCCTTTTCGTCCACATAATCTCCTCTAGTAGAAGCTGTATCAACGCAAATGTATTTTATAAATTATACTTGAAAAAATAAACACATTGAGGTGATCCATGAAGAAGTTCAATAGCAGGTCAAGAGTTTCTCAAACCATTTTATGCTTTTTGGTACAAAACACAAAAGGAACTGAACAGGGTGGCCATTCAATTCTCATCAAATTAAATGTAATTCATGCCACCTTCAGTACTGCAGTATTATGTCACTTAAGTGTCAAAATAGCAGACAGCTTCCTAAATAGCTGGAAGTGAGTTTGTGAACACGTGGGGCAGGATTCTCCGACCCCACGCTAGGTCGGAGAATCGCCGAGGGCTGGCGTGAATCCCGCTCCCGCCGGTTGCCGTATTCTCCGGCACCGGATATTCGGTGGGGGCGGGAATCGCGCCGCGCCGGTTGGAGGGCCCCCCCCCCCGGCGATTCTCCAGCCCGGGTGGGCCGAAGTCCCGCTGCTGGAATGCCTGTCCCGCCGGCGAGAATCAAAACACCTCTCTTACCGGCGGGACAAGGCGGAGCGGTCAGGCACCGGGGTCCTGGGGGGGGCGTGGGGCGATCTGGCCCCGGGGGGTGCCCCCACGGAGGCCTGGCCCGCAATCAGGGCCCACCGATCCGCGGGCAGGCCTGTGCCGTGGGGGCACTCTTTTCCTTCCGCCTTCGCCATGGTCTCCACCATGGCGGAGGCGGAAGAGACCCCCTCCACTGCGCATGCGCGGGGACGCCGTGAGCAGCCGCTGACACTCCCGCGCATGCGCTGCCCGGCAAAGTCATTTCCGCGCCAGCTGGCGGGGCACCAAAGGCCTTTCCCGCCTGCTGGCGAGGCGGAAATCAGTCCGGCGCGGGCCTAGCCCCTCAAGGTTAGGGATCGGCCGCTCAAGATGCGGAGACGTCCGCACCTTTGGGGCGGCGCAATGCCAGACTGATTCGCGCCGTTTTTGGCGCCGGTCGGCGGACATCGCGCCGATTGCGGAGAATTCCGCCCCAGATCCATACAGATAAGTATAGGCCGGGATTCTCCCAGCCCGCACCGGCTCGGGGATTCGGCGTTGACGTCGAGACACCTGTCCGACGCTGTGACGCTATTCTCTGGCGACCGGAGAATTGTCGGCAGCCGCGCGCGCGCGGTCGACGCAGCGCCGGTCGGTGGCCGATGAAAGAGGCACCCATGGCGATTCTCAACGGTCGACCGACTGAGTTCCCGCCAGCGTGGTTCTAACATGGTTCCACCCGGCGGGAGCTCAGACCGCAGCCTCAGTGGCCATCCTGGTTGGGGGGGGGGGGGGCCGGAAGATCAGACTCCGGGAGGTCCTCCACGACGGCAGGCACGCCATCGGGGGCCACCGATCGGCGGGCGTACGTGATCCGGGGTGTCTACCTTCTTCCGCACTGGCCCACTGTGCGGCTCCACCATGTTGCGTGGCGCCGGTGTGTAAGCGACCGCCGTGCGCATGCGCGGACCCACGGCGAGCAGTGCAGGGCCGTGTACGGCAACTGGAACAGCGCAGAGCACTCCAGCGCCGCGCTGGCCATATTGTGGGCAACAGAATCGTTGGGCCAATGGCCCATTGACGCTGGTATGAAACCCTCCGGTGTTTATACCGCCGTCAACACTTAGCCGCGCTTTCAGAGAATCCCGGCCATAATCTCTAGTAATGTTAATTTTGGTGATCCCAGCTGGTTAAAGATAAGGGGCGTCATTCTCCGACCACCCAGAGGGTCGGAGAATGGCCGTTTGCCACCGTGAATCCCGCCCCCGCCGGTTGCCGAAGTCTCCGAAGGGAGAAAAGTCGGCGGGGCGTTAATGTCGCCGCTGCCGCGGAGAATGGCACGGGTCTGCGCAAGGCAGCCGATTTTGGGCCTGCCGATATTCTCCCTTCCGGATGGGCCGAAGTCCCGTCGACGCGATGACCGTTCACGTCGACGTGAATCAAACCTCCTTTTCATCGGCGTGAGCCTGGAGCACAGCGTGGAGGTGAGTGACGGCCTGGGGGGTTGGGCGCTGGGCAGGCGATGGCGTGGCCGCAGTCTGAATGCGTGAGGAGAGGTGTGTCTCGGGTTGTGTGTATGTGTGTGCGGCGGGGGGGGGGGGGGGGGTGGTTAGAGTGGGCTGGGCTCCGGGGGAGTGCCGGGAGGGGGGTCCGTGCCGGGGAGGGGGATGGGGGTGTCCGTGCAGGGGAGGAGGTTGGGGTCCGTGCCGGGGTGGAGGTTGGGGGGGGGTCCGTGCCGGGGTGGAGGTTGGGGGGCGTCCGTGCCGGGGAGGGGGATGGGGGGGGGGGGGGTCCGTGCGGGGGAGGGGGATGGGGGGTCCGTTCCGGGGAGGAGGTTGGGGTCCGTGCCGGGGTGGAGGTTGGGGGGGGTCCGTGCCGGGGAGGGAGATGGGGGGTCCGTGCCGGGGAGGAGGTTGGGGTCCGTGCCGGGGTGGAGGTTGGGGGGGGGGTCCGTGCCGGGGAGGTGGATGGGGGGTCCGTGCCGGGGCGGAGGTTGGGGGGGAGTCTGTGCCGGGGAGGGGGATGGGGGGGGGTCCGTTCCGGGGAGGAGGTTGGGGACCGTGCCGGGGTGGAGGTTGGGGGGGGTCCATGCCGGGGAGGGGGATGGGGGGGGTCCGTGCCGGGGAGGGGGATGCGAGGGCAAGTGAGTTGGTCCACCTGGCCAGGTGCCAGCCTCCAACTGTTGGACCCATGCGGTCCATGCCACCTGGCTGGGGGGAGGAGGGGATATGGGCAATGATGCCATGTCTTCGTTCCCCTCCCCCCCACCAGGCTGTCATGTTTTCCGATCATCCAGCGATGTTGGCCGCCGTGGCGGCAGCCGCTAATGTCTATGTTGCCCTGGATGAGGAGGAGGAGGAGCGTGCCAGAGAGGCGACGCAGGCTGCCGCAGAGGGACAGGCGGCAGCCGCCCAGGCTGGAGGGACACCTGACCGACAGGACGAGGAGGGGAGGAGGACGTCGCGGCACCACGGCAACGGAGGCACCCGAGGGCGCCCCGTGTGTACCGGCCCCGGCAGTCATACCAGGACCTCACGGACCGGGAATGCAGGAGGATACTCCGGATGAGGCGGGAAACCGTGGCACACATCTGCCACCTGCTGGCACACCTGTCACCGCGTGGCACTGGCGGGGGACACCCTCTCCCCGTGTCCGTCAAGGTTACGGTGGCCCTGAACTTTTATGCAACGGGGTCATTCCAGGCACCGAGTGGGGACCTGTCCGGCATATCGCAGACATCGGTGCATCGGTGCATCCGGGCAGTGACAGATGCCCTATATGCCATGGCGCACCACTACATCCGCTTTCCCGTGGACCGGGCCAGCCATGATGCACGGGCCGTGAGCTTCTCTGCCGTGGCCGGGTTCCCCATGGTCCAGGACGCGATCGATGGGATGCACGTCGCCGTGCGGCCACCTGCAGATAACAGGGCCGTGTTCACCAATAGGAAGGGGACCTATTCGATGAACATACAGGTGGTCTGCGACCACCGCATGATGATCCTGCACGTCTGCGCCCGTTACCCAGGCAGTGTACACGACTCATACGTGTTGTCGCGGTCATCCATCCCCGGCATGTACGAGGGACGCCATCCCCGGCTGAGGGGCTGGTTGCTGGGCGACAGGGGCTACCCATTGCGATCGTGACTGATGACGCCTATACGGAGGCCACGCAATGAGGCGGAGAACCGCTACAATGATGCCCATGTAGCGACAAGGGGAGTGATAGAGAGGTGCTTTGGCGTGCTGAAGATGCGTTTCAGGTGCCTGGACCTCTCTGGGGGCGCCCTCCAGTATCTGTCAGATAGGGTCGGCCGCATCATTGTGGTGTGCTGCGTCCTGCACAACATAGCCCAGCAGAGGGGCGATGTGCCGCAGGCAGAGGAGGGCGGAGTGGAGGAGCAGCAGGAAGAGGCGCAGTCCTCCCCAGATGAGGGGGATGGGGGTAATGGTCAGGGCAGATGGGGAAGACACCGGCGGGTGGCTGTCCACCGTTACTGGCTGGCCCAGCGGGCACGGGACAGACTGATAGCCGCCCGCTTCACTGACTAGATGGGCGTGGGAATCGAGTAGTATGGCCACAGACGGCACACCATGGCAACAGACGACCACCCACACCCCCCACCCATCCACCCACCCAGCACCCTCACCCCCCTCCCCAACCCCACCCACCCCACCCGCATGCACACCGCCCCCCCCCCATTGCCGATCCACCTGCGGCACAACGGGCCGGGCTCACACAGTTGCGGGTGGACGCGTGTCTATTGCAGGCCATGGAGGATGATGACCACCCGCCCTGCGGTGAGTTCCTGGCTCCACATCGTTAGACTATGTCTGACCTATGGCCACAGTACCACCATCCACCCGGACCATCCCTGCATGCGGCTGTGACACTGCAGCGCACGGTCCCGTCCTCTGCCCAGGGGATGTTGATGGCGGCCCAGGGGGAAGGGGGCAGACTCACCTGGGGCTGAGGTAAGACCACCCCTCACACACACACTTGCGCTCAACGTACATGACACCCCCGCACGCTTTGGACAGAGAACAAAGGCAGCTTCTGTAGGTGTAACATTGACTTTAATAACCAAACGAGTTCATGCACGTGCCCTAGCCCCTAAAACTCATCTGTGCCCAGCACCCGTGCCAACTTACTCAGTGTCTAATTGTTTGGCCTTACGGGCCCTTTGACTATGTCTACGTGGTTCCCCAGATGGTACAGCAGAACTGGAGGTGGACTCCTGTGATTCCTGCCCTCTGACACTGGACCCCTTTGGCGGCCGTTTCCTGGGGCGTCCTGGCCTAGATGGGCCAGGCTGCGGCCCGGGCGACTGGGATGGCGAGCTGCCAGCCTGTCCTGCCCGTTGCCCACCCGATGCACCTGGGACGGAAGGGGGGGAGTCCGAGGTGTCGCAGTGTACCGGGACCTCCCCTACAGGGGAAGCCGGGACGGACCACATCACCTCCTCCTCCCTCAGGGTGCCCGATGGCCCCCAGGCCTCTACATGGGTGGGGGATGCGAACGGACTGGCCATCCGACGCCCCCCCTACATCTGGCGCTTCCAGTCCTGGAGGCCCGTGCTGGTATCGACAGGGGTCTGCAGGTTTGCAGCCATGGAGCCCAGGGGGTTGGCAAACCCTGTCTGTGACAGTGCGACGCCGGCTCGCACATGGCCACTGGCGCCGATGCCCTCAGCGATGGCCTGCAGAGACTGGGCCATGGCCTGCTGAGACTGGGCCATGGCCTGCAGAGACTGGGCTATGGCGTTGAGCGCCTCTGCCATCTGGCACTGGCTCATGGCCTCCTGTGAGAGGGCAGCCATGTCCTGGGCCACAGACGCCGCCTGCACGGAAAGCCCCAGGCCTCGCAAACCGTTCCCCATGTCTGACACCGTCGCACCCAATGCCTCCACCGCGGACGCCACCCGTGCGGTGTCAGCCTGGGTGGCACGCATGACAGGCTCCACTCCCAGCTCCTGGACACGGGTGGACTCCTCCACCTGCGACTGCAGCCGCCGCAAGCCGGCCGTCACCCTCTTCGCTCGTCTCCGGGTCGGTGGTTGCATCGGATCTATGTGTGGGTGTGGTAACTCCAGGAACCCGGGATCCATCTGGGCGGCAGATGTTCGCTTGGGCTGGGCTGCCCTCCGACCGCCCGGCCCCTCTGCTGCTCCTACCTCCACCTGCAGTACCGGGACGGCTGTGTTGTGCGCACCAGTGAGTATACCAGACGCCTCATCACTAAAGTGCCCAACCGAGGTGAGTGTTTCTGCGATGGTGGAGGGTGTTGGTGACAGCAGTGGCGTTGTGTCGTGCTCTTCGTCCCACTCTGAGTCCATGGCACTTTGGGGTGGGGGTTCGTCTCCACCCATCCACTCTGAGTCACTGTCCGGTATTTCGTCTTCCTGGGTAGTGCTGTCCCGGGTAGGGGTGTCCTGGGCAGTGCTGTCCCGGGTAGTGGTTTCCCGGGTAGTGGTGTCCTGGGTAGTGGTGTCCTGGGTAGTGGTGTCCTGGGTAGTGGTGTCCTGGCTCGGATGTGACGGGAGCCTGTGGCTGCCCCCCTCGTCGCTGGGTGGTCGCTCCCGCACGTGACGGGGGTGTCGTCTCCCTGTTGCTCCAGGTCTCTCCGTCTCCCGTGGTGTGCGAGGGGCATCCTGCGGGCATCGCATGCTGGAGGGTTCGGGTCTCTCCGTCTCCCGTGGCCTCCGAGGGGCATCCTGCGGGCGTCGCATGCTGGAGGGTCCGTGTCTCTCCGTCTCCCGTGGTGTGCGAGGGGCATCCTGCGGGCGGTCTGCATCTGCGGGGATGGGTGCCTGGACGTTTGGTCCTGCGATACACAATGAAGCATGCATGGTTAGACATCAGGCAGTGATCAGGTGATATGGGGGAGGGGGATATAGGGGAGGGGGGATATGGGGACGGGCTGTCGGTGGCTCACTTGCTAGTACGCCCCCGACCTCTGCATCAGCAACCTCCCGGTCGTCAGGTCCGCCAGCCAGTTCCAGGGCCCTTTCCTCGTGTTCGGTCAGTGGCCTCTCATCAGCGGGGCCTCCTCCAGTCCTCACATGCTCCCTATTGTTGTGTGCGCGCTTATCCTGTGGGGGGGGGGGGGGGGTGGCAGGGGTAAAAGGCAACACTGTTAGGCAGGTATATGAATGCACGCCATCGGTTGCGCGTGCATTGCAGAGGTTAAGGTTAGGGCTGGATTCACTTGGGGATATGGGGGAGGGGGGATATGGGGGAGGGGGGGATATGGGGGATATGGGGGAGGGGGGATATGGGGGAGGGGGGATATGGGGGAAGGGGGGATATGGGGAGGGGGATATGGGGGAGGGGGGATATGGGGGATATGGGGGAGGGGGATATGGGGGATATGGGGGAGGGGGGATATGGGGGATATGGGGGAAGGGGGGATATGGGGGAGGGGGGATATGGGGGATATGGGGGAGGGGGATATGGGGGATATGGGGAGGGGGGATATGGGGAGGGGGGATATGGGGAGGGGGGATATGGGGAGGGGGGATATGGGGAGGGGGTATATGGGGGAGGGGGGATATGGGGGATATGGGGGAGGGGGGATATGGGGGATATGGGGGAAGGGGGGATATGGGGGAGGGGGGATATGGGGGAAGGGGGGATATGGAGGAGGGGGGATATGGGGGAGGGGGGATATGGGGAAGGGGGATATGGGGGAGGGGGGCATGGGGGATATGGGGGAGGGGGGATATGGGGGAGGGGGATATGGGGAGGGGGGATATGGGGGAGGGGGCATATGGGGGAATGGGGGAGGGGGGATATGGGGGAGGGGGGATATGGGGGAGGGAGGATATGGGGGAGGGGGGATATGGGGGAGGGGGGATATGGGGGAGGCTCACCCTGCCTGCTCTGACGAGGTCGTTCACCTTCTTGTGGCACTGGGTGCCTGTCCGTGGTGTCAGGGCCGCAGCGGTGACGGCCTCTGCCACTTCCCTCCACAGACGGCGGCTGTGGCGTGGGGCAACTCTGCGGCCGTGCCCGGGATACAGGGCGTCCCTCCTCTGCTCCACCGCGTCCAGGAGCGCCTCCACATCCCGTGACTCGACCTCGGTGCTGAGCGGCAGCCAGCCATCCAGTCGGGTGTTCTGGTCGGGTGTTCCGGTCGGATGGGGGGGAGCAGCGCGGCCTTATGCGCCGCCACGTATGACGTATGACGCTGCACGGCGTGAACCACTGCACAAGCGTGGATCCCGTTACGTTGCTGCTAGCCCATTTCGGGCCGGAGACTTTCGACCCATTTTTCCGACGTGACGCAAGTCGGATTTGCGCCGTTTTTTGCGCCGATAACGGAGAATTTCGCCCAAGGTCACAATAATCGCTTGCAGTGATCAGAGTATAAGGAACATATTATCCCCAGCTCCTGATTGTTATCCCATGATCCCTGCTGGAGGTCCCTAAAGATGTGTTTTTAAAGAAAATCTACAATGGTTTAATTGGACTGTTCCAGATTTATATTGAATTCAAAGTTCACCATTGATGCATGATCAATGACCACTAAAGCGAGGTTGTAGTCCAACTGAAGGCTTTAATAAGCTAGATGTTTGCCCCAGCAGCTCAGGTGCAGAATGAAGGCTGCTGGGGCGGCACGGGTTCTTATAGCCCACCTAGCAGGGCGGAGCTATTATACACTCTAGCCAATGGAAAGCATACAGGTTCCACCAATGGTACTTCAGCCTCTCAGGTACTGTAATACCTACAATACCATATTTACCCCCTGTTAAAAAAAAGTCCGGCGGGGGTGGTGGCCAGAAACTACAAAACATAACAACATGGTATAATTAGTTATGGAGGCACCGTAATACCTCCGTACAGTGTTTAGTAACTATTTACAAGTCTGGTAGCTATGTACATTTGGTGTTTTATATTTACAGATTACAGTTAAAATGAAGCAATCAGTCGATCGGGGGCCCTGGTCGTCCTCTGTGATCGTCGGAGCTTCGGTGGTGACTCCGGTGGAGGTTCGGGCGCCTGTGACTCCGGGAGCGTGGCTTCGATCTCCATGGCAGCTTCGTCACCCCTAGACAGCGCTGGTGGGAAAAACGGCTCACCTGGGAAGGGAGCGCCTGCGGGGGGTGTCAGTGGGTGGGGGGGCCTAGACAGGGGCGGCGGAAGGACCAGTCCTCCTGTAAGGTGCTGCGGTGGAGGGGAGGGTGGGACTGGTGGCTGGAATGTGCGTGGAGTTCTGGCGGGTGCCAGGTCCCAGAGGGAGACCGTATCTTGTCGGCCGTCGGGGTACGCCATGTAGGCGTACTGGGGGTTAGCATGGAACATATGGACCCTCTCGACCAACGTGCCCGACTTCTGCGCCCGCATGTGTTTTCGGAGCAGGATGGGTCCGGGAGCTGCCAGTCAGGTCGGGAGCGAGGTCTCAGAAGAGGACTTCCCAGGGAAGACAAGGAGATGTTCGTGAGGTGTCTGATTGGTGTTTGTACAAAGTAGTGACCGGATGGAGTGGAGGGCATCCGGGAGGACTTCTTGCCAGCGGGAGACTGGGTGGTTCCTGGACCGTAGGGCCAGTAGGTCGGTCTTCCAGACCGTTCCGTTCTCCCTCTCTGCCTGTCCGTTACCCCGGGGGTTGTAACTGGTCGTCCTGCTCGAGGCGATACCCTTGCTGAGCAGGAATTGACGCAGTTCGTTGCTCATAAAGGAGGACCCCCTATCGCTGTGTATGTAAGCGGGGAACCCGAACAGTGCAAAGATGCTATGGAGGGCCTTGATGACGGTGGAGGCGGTCATGTCGGGGCAGGGGATGGCGAATGGGAACCGGGAGTGCTCGTCAATCACGTTCAAGAAGTACGTGTTGCGGTCGGTGGTGGGGAGGGGGTCTTTGAAGTCCATGCTGAGGCGTTCAAAGGGATGGGAAGCCTTTATCAGGTGCGCTCTCTCTGGCCGGTAGAAATGCGGTTTGCACTCCGCGCAGATTTGGCAGTCCCTGGTGGCGGTCCTGACCTCCTCGATGGAGTAGGGCAGGTTGCGGGTCTTGACGAAATGGAAAAAGTGAGTGACCCCCGGGTGGCAGAGGTCCTCGTGGAGGGCTCGGAGGCGGTCCAATTGTGCGGTGGCACATGTGCCGCGGGACAGGGCATCAGGAGGCTCATTTAGCTTCCCGGGACGAAACAAGATCTCGTAGTTGTAGGTGGAGAGTTCGATCCTCCACCGCAAGATCTTGTCGTTTTTTATCTTGCCCCGCTGTGCATTATCGAACATGAAAGCCACCGACCGTTGGTCCGTGAGTAGAGTGAATCTCCTGCCGGCCAGGTAATGCCTCCAATGTCGTAATGCTTCTACTATGGCCTGGGCCTCCTTTTCGACTGAGGAGTGGCGGATTTCGGAAGCATGGAGGGTATAGGAGAAGAAGGCCATGGGTTTGCCCGCTTGGTTGAGGGTTGCCGCCAGAGCTACGTCGGAGGCATTACTCTCGACCTGGAAGTGGAGGGTCTCGTCGATGGCGTGCATCGTGGCCTTTGCAATATCTGCTTTGATGCGGCTGAAGGCCTGACGGGTCTCCATCGACAGGGGAAAAACTGTGGATTGGATCAGGGGACGGGCCTTGTCCGCATAGTTGGGGACCCACTGGGCGTAGTAGCTAAAAAACCCAAGGCAGCATTTTAGGGCCTGAGAGTAGTGAGGGAGGGGGAACTCCATAAGGGGGCGCATGCGTTCAGGGTCGGGGCCTATAACTCCATTTCGCACTACGTAGCCGAGAATGGCTAGACGGTCGGTGCTAAACACGCATTTATGTATGTTAGGTTAAGGATTTTAGCGGTCTGGAGAAATTTTCGGTGGTTGGTGTCGTGGTCCTGCTGGTCGTGGCCGCAGATGGTGACATTATCGAGATACGGGATTGTTGTCCGTACACCGTACCGGTCAACCATTCGGTCCATCTTGCGCTGGAAGACCGAGATCCCGGTAGTGACACCAAAGGGAACCCTTAAGAAGTGATAGAGCCACCCGTCTGCCTCGAAGGCAGTGCATTTGTGGTCACTAGTGCGGATGGGGAGCTGGTGGTAGGCGGACTTGAGATCCACCGTGGAGAAGACCTTAGAATGCGCGATCCTGTTTACCAGGTCGGATATGCGGGGGAGGGGGTACTCGTCCAGCTGCGTAAACCTGTTGATGGTCTGACTGTAGTCGATGACCACCCTATGCTTCTCCCCGGTCTTTACCACCACTACTTGAGCTCTCCAGGGGCTGTTGCTTGCTTCAATGACCTCTTCCCTCAGTAGCCTTTGGACCTCTGACCTAATAAAGATCCGGTCCTGGGCACTGTAGCGTCTGCTCCTGGTGCGACAGGTTTGCAATCCGGGGTGAGGTTCGCAAACAGGGAAGGCGGGTCGACCTTAAGGGTCGCGAGGCCGCAGACAATAAGGGGGGGTATAGGGCTGCCGAATTGGAAGGTCAGACTTTGAAGGTTACACTGGAAGTCTAAACCCAGGAGTGTAGCCACGCAGAGGTTGGGAAGGACGTAGAGACGGACATTTTTGAACTCCCTTCCCTGGATTGTGAGGTTTGCTACACAAAACCCCTTTATCTCCACTGAGTGGGAACCGGAGGCCAGTGAGATTTTTTGATTAACAGGGTGGATGAGGAGGGAACAGCGCCTTACTGTGTCGGGGTGTATGAAGCTCTCTGTGCTCTCAGAGTCAATTAGGCAGGACGTCTCGTGGCCGTTGTTGAATATGGTCGTCGTAGCGGTTGAGAGTGTTCGAGGTCGAGATTGATCCAGTGTCACCGAGGCCAATCGCAGTAGTTGGGAATTCTGTTCAGGCAGTGTGTGGTTGGCCGAGCTGGGGACCTGGGGGTTCATCCAAGATGGCGTCTCCCATAGGCCGCACATGGCTGGGGGTGCACAAAATGGCGGCGCCCATCCCTCAAGCGTGGCGTCCGTGGAACAAGATGGCGGCGCCCGGGGTCTGCACGTGGCCCTGGGATATGGGGTGGCGGCGACCGCTGGCCACACGGGGCCCGTGGAGAAGTTTGTGGTGGCGGTCCGGATTCACCGCTGGAGACTGCGGCCACCGCTCGGGCCTGACATACCCCCACAAAATGGCCCTTTTTGCCGCATCCCTTGTAGGTGGCAGCGCTGGCGGGGGTGCTTGGCCTGCCTGCAAAAGTAGCAGCTGGGCCCCTCGGGCTTGCCAGGCCGCCTTGCAGCGCAGGCCTGCGGGGGAACGGGGGAAGTCTCAGGGTCGGACACTGCGGAGTTCCACACTGCCCAGGGGGCTGCCGCGCGGTCGGGAACGTAGGCGCGGGCATTCCTGGAGGCCACGTCCAGGGAGCCTGCAAGGGCTCGTGCCTCCCTGAGACCCAGGGTGTCCTTCTCTAACAGGCGCTGGCGGATTTGTGATGAAAGCATACCTGCCACGAAAGCGTCCTGGACTAAGAGTTCCGTGTGTTCGCTCGCCGAAACTTGCGGGCAGCTGCAGCTCCTTTCCAGCACCAGGAGTGCGCGGTAGAATTCCTCCAATGATTCCCCAGGGGTTTGTCGCCTTGTTGCAAGCAGGTGCCGGGCGTAGACCTGGTTTACCGGGCGAATATAGTGTCCTTTTAGCAGCTCAATTGCTGCATCGAAGTCTTCCGCTTCCTCGATGAGGGTGTAAATCTCCGGGCTACCCTTGAGTGCAGGACGTGCAGTTTCTGCTCTCCCGTGGGTGCGTTTTCGGCCGTCTCGAGATGTCCTTTAAAACACGCCAGCCTGTGCTTAAAGATCGCCGCTGAGTTCGCCGCGTGGGGGCTAAGCTGCAGACACTCGGGCTTGATATGGAGCTCCATCCTTTCTTCTTAAAAATCTAGCTTATTAAATTGATGCACGATCAATGACCACTAAAGCAAGGTTATAGTCCAACTGAAGGCTTTAATGAGCTAGATGTTTCCCCAGCAGCTCAGGTACAGAATGAGGGCTGCTGGGGCGGCACGGGTTCTTATACCCTGTCTATCAGGGCGGAGCTATTATACACTCTAGCCAATAGCAAGCATACAGGTTCTACCAATGGTATTTTAGCCTCTCCGCTACCGTAATACCTATAATACCACAACCATATGTTGTGGTGGGATTTGAACCCAGGTCTTCAGAGCATTCTGCTGGGTCACTAGCTTACTAGTCCATTGACAGTACCAGTATGCCATTACCTTCCTGTATGTTGCTTTCTGAGGATAGAACTGGCTTAGGCTCTGGTTCCCCAGTTCAAAACTTCAGTCCATATCAGGCATACCTTAAAATGCTGAATGGACCTAGTGAAGCCATTACACAGGGTTACTTCAGAAGCAGCAGGTGAGAAGCAGAACTACGAGTTCCTAAAACCATCAGATCAGAGTAAAGCTGTTCTTTGATCCTTCACTAAGATCCTTCCAAGACGGATTAGCTTTTATTCACTTCATATCACCAGAGTTGGACAACAAAGGTTGGCCTTGCCTGTGATGCTCACATCCCATGAACAAATAGAAAAACACATAAACTCAATGTTGTTTGAATTGATTGGTACCTTTGGACTCAGTGGGTGGGATTCTATGTTTATGAGACAAAGTATTGACGCTGACGCAGAATTCGTGGACTTTCATGACAGAAAAACTGCCGCTGAGCCTGGACCGATTCAGCAGCAGTGGAGGGGCGAGCACCAGCGCCACGTGGAACACAATCGATTCCAATGAAAAACAGTGCAGGATTCGCTGGGTCTGTGAATGACACTCGGGAGGCTGACAAACTGCAGCCGCATATCTGCATTACAATCCCCACACCCACTCATCCCAGCCAACAAATGGCACTGGTTGTGCTGGAGCGCACCCAGACAGCGGATGGGTTGGTTCGAGCCAGAGGACATCTAGGCGGGTGTCCTGGGGGACACCTATACGACCCGTGGCCATAAGTTCACAGTGGGCAGTCAGTGGCCTGCGCAGCTGCCGGGCTGCCTTGCCAGCTGCGGCAATGGTGTTCCATGCCTGTCCACCCAGACCCCACAGCCCACCTCCTGGCCACCCCTGCTACCCCTCCGGCCCTGGCAGAAGCACCCCCGGCCAGCGCCAGAACTGTCAGCAAACTATGGCGATGTTGGACACTTTCCGTACCCCCTCTCTCTCCCTCAGCAGCCACGATGCTGGTTTCATGATTTTTAAAAGCACAAGTGAACCGCACCACCGGGAACTCGGCCCATCGGAGGTTGGGCCCACTAATGATATACAAGCGGTGTTTACTGTATGTGCTTTCCGGACCACATTGATGCTGTTGTCAAGGTGACGGAGAATTGCGAATTGGCGCCAAATTGGAACCGGCCACGATTTTAGCGTCGATATTCTCCGCCCTATTGCAGTGAGAATCCCGCCCTATATTTGCTGCACTAATTCAACCAATAATTTGACAGCACTTCTCCTCCTGGCTACTTATATCACTGAGATGGGAAAATGCAACCATGGGAACACTGGCACCCCCGAGTAACAGTATCCCGACTTGTATTCATTGCCACTCAGAGGAAGGCGGTGGCAGAGTGCCGTTGTCACTGGGCTAGAATCCAGAAATCCAGAGTAATGCTCTGGAGACCTGCACCACAGCAGCTGGTGAAATTTGAATTCAATCTGAAACTAAAAGTCTAATGATGGATGGCACGGTGGCACAGTGGTTAGCGCTGCTGCCTCACGGCGCCGAGGACTCGGGTTCAATCCCGGCCCCAGGTCACTGTCCATGGGGAGTTTGCACATTCTCCCCATGTCTGCATGGGTCTCACCCCCACAACCCCCAAAAAATGGGCAGGGTGGGTGGATTGGCCACGCTGAAATGTTCCTTAAATGAAAAAAAGAATTGGGTACTCTAAATTTAATTTTTTTTTAAAAAGTCTAATGATGCCGATGAATCAATTATCCTAAAAATCCATCTGGTTCCCTAATGTCTTTTAGGGAAGGAAACCTGCCATTTTTACCTGACCATATGTGACTCCCATAGCAATGTTGACTCTGAAATGGCCGAGTAAACACTCAGTTAAAGAACAATTGGGGATGGCCAATAAATGTTGGCATTGGCCAGTGATGCACACATCTTCTGAATGAATCCAAAAACAGTTGATTCCTGGAATTCCCTGGGCGCGATTCTCCACTCCCCTGCCGGTTGGGAGAATCGCCTGGGTCGCCAAATTTTCCCGCGACGCCGGTCCGACGATCTCCCATGATTCACGGCACAATCGCGTTTTGCGCGGCGCGGTACAGTGAATCGCCCGAGACAGCGAAAATGGCGATTCACCGGTACCCCCGCGATTCTCCGGCCTGGATGGGCCGAGCGGCCTGCCCAAAACGGCGGGTTTCCCCCCCGGCACCGTCCACACCTGGTCGCTGCTGGCTGGAACAACGCGGGAACGCTGGGGGGGCGGCCTGCGGGGGGGGCGAGGGGGGATCCTGCACCGGGGGGGGGCCTCAAATAGGGTCTGGCCCGCGATCGGTGCCCACCGATCGTCAGGCCGGCCTCTCTTAAGGAGGACCTCTTTTCTTCCGCAGCCCTGCAAGATCCGTCAGACATCTTCTTGCGGGGCGGACTCGGAGAGGACCGCAATCACGCATGCACGGGTGATACCAGGTATGCGGCGCCGGCCGCGTCATGTATGCGGCGCCGCCTTTACGCGGCGCCAAGGCCTGGTGCGCGTAAATGACGCGGCGCCGCTCCTAGCCCATTATCGAGCCCTGAACCAGTCGGGATAGGGGCCGTTTCGCGCCGTCGTGAACCTCGACAGCGTTCACGACGGCGCAAACACTCTGCCTCCATTTCGGAGAATCCCGCTCCCTATCTACCAGCTTGATGGGAAATTACCAGCAGAACTAGAGCAGGGCATGGTGAAGGCTCACCTACACTTTCTCAGGTATTTAGGATTGGAAATAAATACAGCATTGCCCACACCCAGATATAGGAAAATTAATATGAAAATTGTGGCCTGAAGAAAATTAAAGATATGTAACTGAGCGTTTCTAAATATTTATTGAAAAGTGCAATATCCAATATCCAAATGATTCCATTCCAGTCACTGCCTGGCCAAGTTTCCATAATCTTAAAAAAAACACACAGATGTTTTTTAAATTAGAGAAATTACAAAAGCCTATTTCATACTTGTAATCTTCATTTTGTTAGGAACCCCGCTGATGTTAAATGTGAGGGTATCCCAAAACCCAGAAAGGTAACTTGGAACACCAGGTCTTAGTGGTGTATATTTTCACTTTGGTACACTGCGAGAAAAGATATGCAAACCAGGGAGTAATAGTCCAGTCGTTTTGTGATCAATCAACAAAGAATATTTATTAACTTAAAAGAAAACCACACAAGGCGGACCACAATATACTATAACAGTACACTTAACTACATTGCTGGCTATACACAGTGGGTGGAATATTCCAGCCGCACCCCCCCGGCGACTGGAAATTCCTGCCTTAGGTCAATGGACCTTTACATGGTCCCCGTGGTGATCTTGCGACAGGCGGGCGGAAGAGTCCAGCCCGGTATCTCGTGAAGTTATTCCTTTGTTCCCAACTACCTATGTCCTGAACTCTGAGATGCCCCTTGTTCCCAAACAACTTCGCATGTCATATAACTCTATGAGCTAAATCCAGTAGATAGTTACCATGCCCAGATTATTCAACCATGTTTGGGAAAACTGTCTTCAGTTTCACCGAAGGCATAATTTTGGTTTGAATTTTGGATTTTAACCAGTTGTCCATTTCGCAAAAACTTGTTTTCAGAGGAAATTGTTTTCAGCAACTGGGTGTGGCCGTGATGGTCCCTTTCTCCAGTTATTGTGCTATGGATATATAATTCTTTCCCTTTGATGTTACCCACCCTGTGGATCTGACTTTTAGCGTTTAAGTGCCAATTCCCTTATCTCTCCACTTGAAGTTACATCTTCTACACCCCATTGTTCTTCCCTCATTACATAGGTAAACACTTGCTTTTCTCGCTGATATGCTAATTTGCATATCAAAACACCCCTTTGGACAGCTGCCCTTATCAATTCCCCTTTTTATTTTATCCCAATTTCATTTTTTAATCTTAATTTTCCCCAGTTCTTAACAATAGCCTGAATATTACAGGTTTACACTGGCCTTAATGCAGGAAATTGACCTATGAACTTGTGACAAAATGCTTTGGACTGTTTGGTAGCCATGGCAAACTCATTAAAATGATTGATTTTTAATGTAGGAGACCTCAAGTTCAATTTCTATGCATTGGACATATGATACAGTAATCCCATACTTCAGAAGTAAGAATTACAGTGACAGCAGTTTTGCACATGCCAAATAGCAGAAGGGAACTTCTGTAAAGTATACTGTTACAAATATCTAATTTCATAATTCATGTGTTTTAGAGGTAAAACTTCTAGTTTGGGGCATTATAGTGTTAAATGTAAGATAAGTGTTTTAGAAATTCGTAAACGCACCTAAGATAATTACCATTTAAAGGATAGTCCATATTTATGTAAATAGGTCAGAGGTGGAGGTGTTAAAGCCCTAAATAATGGACCATTTTTTCAAAGTTTCTTGGGGTGGGGTCTTCCGGCTGTTCACACTAACGGGATCCTTTGATCCCGTTGATGGCGCACCCCCACCACAAGTTTCCCAGCGGTGTGGGGGAAATTCAATAGGAAGTCCCATTCACAATGGTGAGACCAGTTCTGCCTCCGGCAAATGGCAGGCCACCTCCCTCCGCTGAGAAACATGCCACAGAGAGGCCAGAGAATCTCACCCACGATGTCTACAGTTGTCTTCCTCAGTGGTTTTACTTATTTACGTAGTTTCCAGATCAAAGAGGCTAAAAACACCTTTGTAAACAAGGGGGTTTATCGCGGGGAACCTGAAATTCTGGATAGAGCTTTATTGGTCTAGATTTCATGCCAAATATGGCACTGGGAACCTGGATCTGGAAGTCTTACCCCATTTCTGACAGAGCCCATTATCCCCTGTAGGTGAATGTAGACAAAACATCACTCCCACATGAATGAAATCAAACCCAGCAGGGCCATTTGATCTCAGTGATGGGGCAAGGGCCATGTCTCGCGATGTCTGTAGAACTGTCAATCTGTCAAGTTATTTAAATAGCCTGCCCTTTAAAAGTTTATAAAGTTATGCAGGGTATAGATCAGGTGAACAGTTGAAAGCTTTTTCCCAGGGCAGAAATGACAATTACAAGGGAGCACATGTTCAAGGTGAGAGGGGATAGGTTCAGTGGGGAAGTGCGGGGGAAGTTTTTTACACAGAGGGTGGTGGTGGCCTGGAATGCACTGCCAAGTGAGGTGGTTGAGGCAGATATGTCAGCGACCTTTAAGACTTATCTGGATAGACAAATGAACAAACGGGGTATAGAAGGGTACAGGCATTTGGTCTAGATAGGACACGTGATCGGCGCAGGCTTGGAGGGCCGAAGGGCCTGTTCCTGTGCTGTATTGTTCTTTGTTCTTTAAAATTGAAAACAAAACAGCCTTCCAGTGTGTGTGAGTTGAAAATAATGTGTGCTTGCAGTTTCAATAACAGTTTGCTGACATAAACCGAAGTTCACTCGGGATACCATTGACTGTTTCCACAACTTATCCTTAACTTATCCTTGGCAGCTCCAAGAGGTTATTAAAATACTAACTGCCTTTGATATGGGGTTATGCATACAAATGTTTATTTTTACATGAATTACATACCTGAGATGATTTAAATGTATCCTAGTTTTTCATAAAGGCAGTATTTAATACTCCCACCAGAGGACATTTGATCTTCAATGAGGTGAACAGCCACTGTAGATTGTAATAGTATGGGAGCTAACACACAGCCTTGCTTGACACCAGTCTGGGATTTTAAATCAAGACAATATCGTCATGAAGCATTTGCAGGATAGTGATAAGTTTCTTGGACATCAAATCTCCAGAGCACAATCCAAAGAGCCTCGTGATTTACTGAGTTAAATGCTTTGGTTAGAATAATTAATGCAATGAAGAGTCCCTGTGTTGCTCTGGATATTTTTCTTGGATTTTCCTGGCAACAAAAACCATGTCAGAGGTTCCTTTGCAAGGACCAAAGTTGCAATGTGTTTCTGGGAGGACTTCCTCAGCCACAGAAAGCAAGTGATTCAGGATAATGTGTGTCAGGAGTTTCCCTGCTATGGACAAGGTTGAAATATCTCGATAGTTCCCACAGTTTGATTTTTATCTCCCTTCTTGAAGATAGTCACAATCAATGCATTCCTGGTTGAGGGGTGTTCTTGAGCAAATATGTATCAGCAATGCAGAAGAGTGCTAAAGAAATACCATCAGCAATGATTCCACCACATCTTCTGGATTCAATGGGAGGGCAGTCGCACAACCGTTAATGTTTTAATAGAGTCATAGATGTTTACAGTATGGAAACAGGCCATTCAGCCCAGCTTGTCCATGCCGCCCAGTTTCTATCACTAAGCTAGTCCCATTTGCCCACATTTGGCCCATGTCCCTCTATACCCAACCTGCCCATGTCTAACTACTTTTTAAAGGACAAAATTGTACCCACCTCTACCACTGCAGCTGGCAGCCTGTTCCAGATACTCACCACCCTCTGAAATTTCCAACCATCCAAACCCCTAGTGCTATGGCTGTCCCAGTTAATGTTGGGAAAGTTAAAGTCCCCTACTATTACCACCCTATTTTTCCGGCAGCTATCTGTAATCTCCTTACATATTTGATTCTCGATTTCCCGCTGATTATTTAGGGGCCTATAGTGCAATCCTATCAAAGTGATCTCACCCTTCTTATTTTTTAATTCTACCTATAGAGACTCAGTGGGCGAACCCTCAGATATATCTTCTCTCTGTACTGCCGCGATACTGTCCCTAATCAAAAATGCAACTCCCCCTCCTCTCCTCTCTCCTGGTCTATCTTTCCTATAGCATCTGGACCCCAGAACATTGAGCTGCCAGTCCTGCCCCTCCTTTAGCCATGTTTCAGCAATAGATGTATCCCAGTCCCATGTACCCATCCATGCCCTGAGTTCATCTGCCTTGCCCGTTAGGCCTCTTGCATTGAAATAAATGCAGTTCAATCTGTTTCTCTGCCTTCCACTTTTCTCCTTACTGACTTTTCTATCCGTTCTTTACTACCCTCCGACTTCCTGCATTGGTTCCCATTCCATTTCCACATTAGTTTAAACCCTCCCCTTCTGGAAGCCAGCTCCACAAGCATTCTCTCCTGCAAAATCAGCTACAATGAATTAGCCACTGTGTCTAGATGGTCAGAAAGCATCTCCCCCATCAGGTCCTGTTTTCTCAACTCTCAAATTGCCAGCATTGCAAGGGAGGGCAGAGAAAATGCTACAAGGACACTCTAAAACTCTCCTTGAAGGATGGCAGCATTGTATTTATGTCTGCTACAATGGTGACAACTTGTCAATCAAATTACATCATGCTTTGGGTCCAAACATATTAATGATGAGACAGAGCCACAGTGGTGAAGGATAAAAAGGAAGCAAATTCTGCACTCTGGAAATCCACTACCATGAGGTAATGGAAGGATCCCACTACCTCATGCGACGTCTTGCCCCATGTGGCCAAAGTTCTGTGGATTGAGAATCAACCTCTTCAGTCACATGAAGACACATGGCAGAAACGCCCAATCCTGAATAGACATCATCCTTAAATCGAGGGACAGCCAACGATGATCGATGACGTGTGTTAAAGTCACACAAGGTCAAGTTTCACTAAACCAAAATAAGTTACTGTAGGGTAGGCACGGTGGTGCAGTGGTTAGCACTGCTACCTCATGGTGCCGAGGACCTGGGCCTGATCCCGGCCCCGGGTCACTGTCCATGTGGAGTTTGCACATTCTCCCTGTGTCTGCGTGGGTCTCACCCCCACAACCCAAAGATGTGCAGGGTAGGTGGATTGGCCACGCTAAATTGCCCCTTAATTGGAAAAATTAGAAAAAGTAATAAGTTACTGTAAGGAACATATATGTTTCTCACATTTATTCTGCCATTTGAGAATGATGGCAAAAGGAAGTTTGTTTTAAAGACCCTTGACTACAGCTTATAAATTGCTTTTATTGGCTGGTAACTGTTGAACAAAAAATTTAATTAGAAAATAACTAATATTAACAGGTTTAATTACAATGAAAACTCATCTACTTAAAAGTGAAATGTAAAACTACAACAGGCCTGCTTAGCCTTAATGAATAAAATAAAACGTAGTTACCTGCAAATGGAAATGGTAGATCTATTAATAGAAGGTGAAGTTAATGACCTAAAATAATTTTATATCTGATGGTTGTCATTGAACTAATTTTAAACATGGTGATCATTTTCCGAGCTGTTGTCCTGGTCACGGACTGCTTCCCCGGAAAAGTAAAGTTAATTTGCAAAAGGTTGCAACTGATATTTGCCTTAAAGGTGCCACTATAAACTGACTTAGCCTTGTACTGAGGGATATCATGCCCAAAATTGTTCCTGGCCAATCTCAAATTTCTAATTGCTTGATCGGTATGAAGTTGGAATGTTCCATTGTACCTTGAGTGCTGCAACAATGTATCAAAAAGCAGAGTTAATGTTAAAGAAAGAAATTTAAAATGCTGGATATCTAAAACAAAAAATAAAAATGGGGTCCAACTATCAATTAAGCCATCTCATGTGTGTCTAATGTGGGAAGAAAAAATACATTTTATAAATATGTGCTAATATATGTGCTAATAGATAGAAACCAGTTTAAAAGCTTCATAGAATATTAAAGTTATGTGCACATCGAAAGCAGCAGAGCCAGAGCACCAAATGGAAAAGTTATTAAACCTGAGTAAGTTAAAAATGAAGTGGTACATAACTGCAAGACAATTAAAATCAGGGTGGCACGGTAGCTCAGTGGTTAGCGCTGCTGCCTCACGGCGCCAAGGACCCGGGTTCGATCCCAGCCTTGGGTCACAGTCCATGTGCAGTTTGCACATTCTCCCGGTGTCTGCGTGGGTCTCACCCACAACCCAAAGGTGTGCAGGGTAGGTGGATTGCCCATGCTAAATTGCCCCTTAATTGGAAAAAAATACAATTGGAAACTCTGAATTTAAAAAAAGAAAAAATAGACAATTAAAATGGCAAGTTATTGCTAAGGTGCACAAATACAGGGGGCGGGATTCTCCATCAGCTGACGCCAGAATTGGGCAGAGAATCTTTTTTGACCGCAAAATCTTGGCGGGTGCTGGTTTCACGGGAAATCGCAATTCTCCGGGGCCTCAACAGCAGCGTCAATGCGTTCCACTCCGCACGTACAGTAAACACCCTTGGCATATCTGGACCCCGTATTCTCTGGGACCTCTGCGATTCTGCACCTCCACTGGGGAAATTCGCAGTGGCAGGTTCACTTGTGCTTTTAAATATCGTGAAACAGACACCGTGGCAGCCGAGGGAGAGAGAGGGGTTACAGAATTGTCCAACATCGCCACAGTTTACTGACAGTTGTGCAGCTGGCCAGGGCGAGTAGCGGGAGTGGGCTGTGGGTCAGGGTGGATGGGCACGGAATACCATTGCCGCAGCCTGCAAGGCAGTCATGCAGTTGCGCACTCCATTGACTGCCCACTGTGAACTTAGGGCCATGGGTCGTATGGGTGTCTCCCCAGGCCACCCTTCTAGGTGCCCTCTGGGCCCAGCCGACCCATCAACGGTATGTGCGTGCACCAGAGCAACCAATGCCAACTTGTTGGCTGGGATGGTGTGTGTGGGGAGTGAAGTGTGTAATTGCGGCTGCAGCTTGTCAGCCTCCTGAGTGTCAATCGCGAAACCGACAAATCAGACACCGTTTCTCATTGGAATCTATTGTGTTCCACGTGGTGCCGTGCTAGTCCCTTAACGGTCTCAGCGACGCCAGTTTTGCTGTCATGGACGTCCACGAATCCTGCCCTGCCGTCAATGTCATAATATGCACCCATGGACATCATGAGGTAAAAGCAGGCAGTGACAGACACCCAGGTGAGCCAAACAACATACAGAACAGAACACGACCAATCATCAGACAGAACACCAGAGGGGGGGCTTCCAACTATAAAACACACGAGGCATCAGCACTCTGCCTCTTTCCACTGGTGACAACTGTAGTGACAGTCAGGGTGTACAAATCATTCAACACCTTCTACACGTGAATCAGAGCTAGCCTGGTCTAGATAGTTAATGTTAGTTTACTCAGAGGAGTAGAGAGTCAACCCACAGGCAGCTGCGTGCTTCGTTACTGAAGTTCAATAAATCTTATTGAACCAACGCCTACGTTTGGTGTATGCTTGATCATTTAACTGCATCATGTTGCAGTCCGTGTTACCCCAGGGTGAACAACACAACATGATAACAGGAGTGGCTACTGCTTCCAAGTAATTTCACTTTGAAAATTCACTGATGACCAGCAACTGCCTTCCAGCGGCATGGAAAAGATCCAGGCACCTCCACAGCTCCAGATCTCCAGATCCGGGAACCTTGGCGCCAACTGGCGGATCTTCAAGCAGAAATTCAGTCTATACCTTGAGGCCTCGGGCCTCGAAAGTGCGTCCGATGCCCGACAAATCGCGCTGCTACTGTCGACTGCGAGCGACCAGGGCATCCAACTCTTCAATTTGCTCACTTTTGCCGACGGTGAGGACAAGACCAAGTTCCAGACCGTCTTAGCCAATTCGACTGTCACTGTGAGGTCGAGACGACCGAAAACTTCGAGCGTTATGTCTTTCAGCAGCGCCTTCAGGGTAAGGGTGAGCCTTTCCAGTCTTTTCTCACTCATCTGCGCATTCTAGCGCAATCCTGCAACTACGGTGACACCGCTGACTCCCTCATCAGGGATCAGATCGTGTTTGGCGTCCACTCCGACGCCCTGTGGGAGCAGCTCCTAAAAATAAAAAATGTGACCCTGCCAGTGGCCATCGAGACGTGCAAAGTCCACGAACAGGCGAAAAGTCGCTATTCCCGCCTTAAGTCGGCAGAGCAGGACCAACTTGCCTCCCATGAAGCTGAGAGTGTACAGGCCATCACCCGAATGCGGGACCTGAGCATTGATGAAGGTGGCCACTTCGCATGATTTTCCAGGGGTCCCACGCATGCGCACCACTGTTGGGAGAACAAAGTGGGCGAAAACTATACTGCGCAGGTGCGAGCGGCAGCTGACCGCACTGCGCATGTGCGACGACGCACCGAGCGTCACGACGTCGATGTGATGATGTGCCCCACTGCGGCACCGCCCATTTAAAGAGGCAATGCCCTGCAAGAGGCAGGCGATGTCTCACTGCAAGAAGCTTGGCCATTAGAACACAGAACATAGAACATTACAGCGCAGTACAGGCCCTTCGGCCCTCGATGTTGCGCCGACCTGTGAAACGACTCTAAAGCCCATCTACACTATTCCCTTATCGTCCATATGTCTATCCAATGACCATTTGAATGCCCTTAGTGTTGGCGAGTCCACTACTGTTGCAGGCAAGGCATTCCACGCCCTTACTACTCTCTGAGTAAAGAACCTACCTCTGACATCTGTCTTATATCTATCTCCCCTCAATTTAAAGCTATGTCCCCTCTTGCTAGACTTCACCATCCGAGGAAAAAGGCTCTCACTGTCCACCCTAAGCAATCCTCTGATCATCTTGTATGCCTCAATTAAGTCACCTCTTAACCTTCTCTCTAACGAAAACAGCCTCAAGTCCCTCAGCCTTTCCTCATAAGATCTTCCCTCCATACCAGGCAACATTCTGGTAAATCTCCTCTGCACCCTTTCCAATGCTTCCACATCCTTCCTATAATGCGTGAAGTTAACACGTGGCTGAAAGAGTGGTGTGGGAAAGAGGGGTTCCTTTTCATGGGACACTGGCATCAGTTTTGGGACGGGGGGACCTATACCGTTGGGATGGTCTCCACCTGAACCGAGCTGGGACCAGTGTTCTGGCGAAAAGAATAAATAGGGTGGTCAATAGGACTTTAAACTAAAGATTGGGGGGGAAGGGAAAGTCAGGGAACCAAGAGGTGAAGTAATCAGTGGGAAGCGTAGCTGCTTAGGTATACAAAAAAGCACGAAAAGACAAAACTCAGGAGAGGTTACGATAGTCCCCATCCCACAAAATATGACACAGTGTATGGAAAGGCTCAGTAAACCAAGGTCCACACACTAAGAAAACAAAAAGGGACGGTCAATAGAGAATTAAAGGTGATATATTTAAATGCGCGCAGTGTACGGAACAAGGTAGATGAGCTTGTGGCCCAGATTGTGACTGGCAGGTATGATGTGGTAGGCATCACAGAGACATGGTTGCAGGGGGTTCAGGACTGGCATTTAAACATCCAGGGATTCACAACCTATCGAAAAGACAGGGAGGTGGGCAGAGGGGGCGGGGTTGCCTTGTTAATTAGGAATTAAATTAAATCAATAGTACTAAATGACATAGGGTCAGATGATGTGGAGTCTGTGTGGGTAGAGTTGAGGAACCACAAAGGCAAAAAAAACATAATGGGAGTTATGTACAGGCCTCCTAACAGTGGCCAGGACCGGGGGCACAAAATGCACCACAAAGTAGAAAGTGCATGTCAGAAAGGCAAGGTCACAGTGATCATGGGGGACTTCAATGTGCAGGTGGACTGGGTAAATAATGCTGCCAGTGGACCCAAGGAAAGGGAATTCATTTAATGTTTACAGGAGGGCTTTTTGGAACAGCTTGTGATGGAGCCCACGAGGGAACAGGCCATTCTGGACTTAGTGTTATGTAATGAGCCAGACTTGATTAAAGATCTTAAAGTAAGGGAGCACTTAGGAGGCAGTGATCATAATATGGTAGAATTCAATCTCCAATTTGAAAGAAAGAAGGTAGAATCAGATGTAAAGGTGTTACAGTTAAATAAAGGTAACTACAGGAGCATGAGGGAGGAACTGACGAAAATCGACTGGGAGCAGAGCCCAGTGGGAAAGACAGTAGAACAGCAATGGCAGGAGTTTCTGGGAGTAATTGAGGACACAGTACAGAGGTTCATCCCAAAGAAAAGAAAGGTTATCAGAGGGGGGATTAGGCAGCCATGGCTGACAAAGGAAGTTAGGGAATGCATCAAAGCAAAAGAGAAAGCCTATAATGTGGCAAAGAGTAGTGGGAAGTCAGAAGATTGGGAAGGCTACAAAAACAAACAGAGGATAACAAAGAGAGAGATAAGGAAAGAGAGGATCAAATTTGAAGGTAGGCTAGCCAGTAACATTAGGAATGATAGTAAAAGTTTCTTTAAATACATTAAAAACAAACGGGAGGCAAAAGTTGACATTGGGCCACTCCAAAATGACGCTGGTAATTTTGTGATGGGAGACAAGGAAATAGCTGAGGAACTAAATAAGTACTTTGCGTCAGTCTTCACAGTAGAAGACATGAGTAATATCCCAACAATTCCGGAGAGTCAGGGGGCAGAGTTGAATATGGTAGCCATCACAAAGGAGAAAGTGCTAGAGAAACTAAGAGGTCTAAAAATTGATAAATCTCCAGGCCCAGATGGACTACATCCTAAAGTTCTAAAGGAGCTAGCTGAAGAAATAGTGGAGGCGTTAGTTATGATCTTTCAAAAGTCACTGGAGTCAGGGAAAGTCCCAGAGGATTGGAAAATCGCTGTTGTAACCCCCCTGTTCAAGAAGGGAACAAGGAAAAAGATGGAAAATTATAGGCCAATTAGCCTAACCTCGGTTGTTGGCAAGATTCTAGAATCCATTGTTAAGGATGAGATTTCTAAATTCTTGGAAGTGCAGGGTCAGATTAGGACAAGTCAGCATGGATTTAGTAAGGGGAGGTCATGCCTGACAAACCTGTTAGAGTTCTTTGAAGAGATAACAAATAGGTTAGACCAAGGAGAGCCAATGGATATCTTGACTTCCAAAAGGCCTTTGATAAGGTGCCTCACGGGAGACTGCTGAGTAAAATAAGGGCCCATGATATTCGAGGCAAGGTACTAACATGGATTGACGATTGGCTGTCAGGCAGAAGGCAGAGAGTTGGGATAAAAGGTTCTTTTTCGGAATGGCAACCGGTGACGAGTGGTGTCCCGCAGGGTTCAGTGTTGGGGCCACAGCTGTTCTCTTTATATATTAACGATCTAGATGACGGGACTGGGGGCATTCTGGCTAAGTTTGCCGATGATACAAAGATAGGTGGAGGGGCAGGTAGTCTGGAGAAGGTGGGGAGGCGGCAGAAAGATTTAGACAGTTTAGGAGAGTGGTGCAAGAAATGGCTGATGAAATTCAACGTGGGCAAGTGCGAGGTCTTGCACTTTGGAAAAAAGAATAGAGGCATGGACTATTTTCTAAACGGTGACAAAATTCATAATGCTGAAGTGCAAAGGGACTTGGGAGTCCTAGTCCAGGATTCTCTAAAGGTAAACTTGCAGGTTGAGTCCGTAATTAAGAAAGCAAATGCAATGTTGTCATTCATCTCAAGAGGCTTGGAATATAAAAGCAGGGATGTACTTCTGAAGCTTTATAAAGCATGAGTTAGGCCCCATTTAGAATACTGTGAGCAATTCTGGGTCCCACACCTCAGGAAGGACATACTGGCACTGGAGCGAGTCCAGCAGAGATTCACACGGATGATCCCAGGAATGGTAGGCCTAACATACGATGAACGTCTGAGGATCCTGGGATTATATTCATTGGAGTTTAGGAAGTTGAGGGGAGATCAAATAGAAACTTACAAGATAATGAATGGCTTAGGTAGGGTGGATGTAGGGAAGTTGTTTCCATTAGCAGGGGAGACTAGGACCCGGGGGCACAGCCTTAGAATAAAAGGGAGTCACTTTAGAACAGAGATGAGGAGAAATGTCTTCAGCCAGAGAGTGGTGGGTCTGTGGAATTCATTGCCACAGAGGGCGGTGGAGGCCAGGACGTTGAGTGTCTTTAAGACAGAAGTTGATAAATTCTTGATTTCTCGAGGAATTAAGGGCTATGGAGAGAGAGCGGGTAAATGGAGTTGAAATCAGTCATGATTGAATGGTGGAGTGGACTCGATGGGCCGAATGGCCTTACTTCCGCTCCTATGTCTTATGGTCTTATGGTCTAATGCGGCGACCCGAATTGCACGCAATACTCCAAATGCGGCTGCACCAGAGCTTTGTACAGCTGCAACATGACCTCATGGCTCCGAAACTCAATCCCTCTACCAATAAAAGCTAACACACCGTACGCCTTCTTAACAACCCTCTCAACCTGGGTGGCAACTTTCAGGGGTCTATGTACTTGGACACCGAGATCTCTCTGCTCATCCACACTGCCAAGAATCTTACCATTCGCCCAGTACTCTGTCTTCCTGTTATTCCTTCCAAAATGAATCACCTCACACTTTTCTGCATTAAACTCCATTTGCCACCTCTCAGCCCAGCGCTGCAGCTTATCTATGTCCCTCTGTAACTTGTAACATCCTTCCGCACTGTCCACAACTCCACTGACTTTAGTGTCATCTGCAAATTTACTCACCCATCCTTCTACTCCCTCCTCCAGGTCATTTATAAAAATGACAAACAGCAATGGCCCCAAAACAGATCCTTGTGGTGCACCACTAGTAACTGGACTCCAGTCTGAACATTTCCCATCAACCACCACCCTTTGTCTTCTTCCAGCTAGCCAATTTCTGATCCAAACTGCTAAATCACCCTGAATCCCATGCCTCTGTATTTTCTGCAGTAGCCTACCGGCTTTGTGCAAGTCTGCACCTCCGATAGGGGGACATCGATCCCAGGTCCAACGCAGACGCGTTAGAAGTGTGTAGGACGGGCTGCTGGATTTGGAATGTGATCGCTTCACGGATCCAGAGGACGACTGCCCGGAGTCCCCATATCGAGTGGGCATCATCACCATGCATGACAAGGCCTCCTCACACTCAGCAACACACACACCCATCCTCAATGTGGATTATGCGGACGAGTGGCGTGCCACAGAACAAGGCAATGATTGTAGCATCCGGTTCAAGCTGGACACCGGTGCTTCGGCCAATCTAATATTCCAAGCTGATCTTGCTCGTATCCAAAGGCAGCCAACAATTCTTCCGCCGGCCTGCCAGGCTCGACTACAATGGGAATGCCATCACCGCGTTAGGGTCCTGTCACCTACACGTATCCAACAAGGCCATCAAGGCCACTTTGCGGTTTGAGACCGTCAAGCCCGGCAAGGCTTCCCTGCTTGGTGCCCATGCATGCGAGCTGCTCCATCTCGCCCAGCGTGTACATGTCATGTCCTCTGCCAACAGCACTCTTCAGGCCGACATTGAGGAGCTACTCTTCCAATACCCGGATGTGTTCACTGGGAAGGGTACGCTGCACTACCGCTATAAAATTCTGCTCAGGCCTGATGCCACGCCTGTCATCCATGCGCCACGCTGGGTGCCGGCGCCCCTAAAAGACCATCTAAAGGCGCAGCTGCAGGAGCTCCAGGATCAGGGGATAATATCCAAGGTGACGGAACCGACTGACTGGGTCAGCTCGATGGTCTGTGTCAAGAAGCCCTCTGGAGAACTGTGCATTTGTATCAATCCCAAGGATCTGAACCGCAACATTATGAGGGAACACTACCCAATCCCGAAGTGGGAGGAGCTGATGAGTGAAAAGGCATATGCCAAATTCTTTACAAAGCTGGATGCATCGCGTGGCTTCTGGCAGGTACAACTGGACGAGTCCAGCAGGAAGCTCTGCACGTTTAATACACCCTTCGGCAGATATTGTTAGAACCGCATGCCGTTTGGTATTGTTTCGGCCTCCGAAATCTTTCATCGAATAATGGAGCAAATGCTTGAGGGCATTGACGGTGTGCGGGTTTATGTTGACGACGTCATCATCTGGTCCACGACCCCGGAGGAACATATTTCACGTCTGCAACAAGTCTTCAGGCGCATACATGCCAACGGCCTGAAATTAAATAAAACCAAATGCTCCTTTGGCATGTCGTCAATTAAGTTTCTGGGTGATCAGATCTCCCAGCAGGGCGTGCAACCAGATTCGGACAAAGTCAAGGCCATCAACACAATGAAGACCCCAAAGGACCGCTTCCTGGGGATGGTAAATTTTTGGGGGAAGTTCATTCCCAACCTCGCGTCACACACCACGGCCCCCAGGCACCTGGTGAAGAAGTCCACCACTTTCCAGTGGCTACCCGCAAATCAAGCAGAGTGGCTTGAGTTGAAAGCGAAGCTAAACACCGCTGCTGTTCTGGCTTTTTTTGACCCAGCGAGGGAGACTAAAATCTCCACAGACGCCAGCCAGGACGGCATTGGGGCGGTGCTCCTCCAGAAGGACAACACCTCGTCCTGGGCCCCAGTGGCCTACGCGTCAAGGGCCATGGCCCCCACTGAGCAACGATATGCTCAAATAGAGAAAGAATGCCTGGGCCTTCTCACTGGCATCGTGAAATTCCACGATTATGTCTATGGTCTCCCGACCTTTACAGTAGAGACGGACCACAGACACCTAGCACACATTATACACAAGCACTTAAATGACATGACACCCAGCCTCCAGCATATTCTCCTTCGGCTCCGCAGGTATGATTTTGAACTGGTTCATACACCTGGAAAGGAGCTAATCATCGCGGATGCCCTGTCGTGTGCCATCACCTCGCCATGCGAGCAGGTAGACTTCATACACGACATTGAGGCACAGGTGCAACTGTGTGCCAGCACCCTCCCGACGTCCGACGAACGACTCATCATCATTCGAGAAGAGACCGCCAAGGACCCTCTTTTGCAGCGGGTCATGCATCACCTCACGAATAGCTGGCAGAAAGGGCAATGCCCCCAATACTATAATGTAAAGGATGACCTAACTGTTGTTGAGGGGATCCTCCTGAAATTGGATCGCATCGTCATTCCGTGCAGCCTCCAGAGCTTGGTGCTCACGCAGATACATGAGGGACACCTCGGTATTGAGAAATGCAGGCGCAGGGCCCGGCAGGCTGTCTATTGGCCCGGCATCAATGAGGATATATCAAACATGACCCTCAATTGCTCGACCTGCCAGCGCTTCCAGCCTGCTCAGCCCAAAGAAACGCTCCTGCAGCAAGTCAGAATCATGACCTCTCCGTGGTCTAAGGTCGGAGTTGACCTTTTTCACGCCAACGGGCGTGATTACGTCCTGATAATTGATTACTTCTCCAGTTACCCCGAGATAGTGAAACTGTCTGACCTACCATCCAGGACTGTCACAAAGGCCTGCAAAGAGGTATTTGCCAGGCATGGAATTCCACTTACGGTTATGAGCGACAACGGTCCCTGTTTCTATAGTTAAGAATAGTTCAACTTTGCAAAGCAATACCACTTCCAGCACATCACCTCGAGCCCGCATTACCCGCAAGGTCCGGGAAGGTCGAAAAAGGGGTCCATATTGTGAAGCAGATGCTCTGTAAGGCTGCGGACACAGCTTCGGACTTTAATCTTGCTCTTCTGGCATACAGGGCAACCCCTCTGTCCAACGGTATGTCTCCGGCACAGCTCCTTATGAATCATAACCTGTTCCGGCCATTCATGTACCTGACCTGGATCACCTTCCAGTGGTGCAAAAGATGCAGCAGATCAGAACCCGGCAAAAGTTGACACATGATGCTCATGCTACTGATCTGCTCGTGCTCTCTCCAAAGGACGCTGTTCGCGTCAAGTTGCCTGGTGGAGGCTGGTCAGCTCCAGCTGTTTTGTTCGACAGGCTGCTCCCAGGTCGTTTGGGGTTCGCATGGCTGATGGATCTATTGTCTGGCGCAACAGAAGGGCACTACCCAAACTTGCCTGCCCACCACCGGATCTCACATTCCCAGATGTCGTTCTGCCTTATCCGGACACCTTGCTCCACGAGGCCACCAATCTGGCTGCATGCCAACCTGTCAAGACACCATCATCCCCACCTCCACCTCTCAGGCGGTCCACAAGAATCCGACGACAGCCCCATTGACTGGACTTATAAATAGTTCCTTTGTATATATACTGTTATGTTTCTGCACGCTAGACACTTTACATGTACACATACATTCACTCACCAATTGCTGTATATAGTTACTTTTGTAAATATGTCATATATGCTCTAAGCAGCCGACAAATATATTTAAAAAGGGAGGATGTCATAATATGCACCCATGCACATCATGAGGTAAAAGCAGGCAGTGACAGACACCCAGGTGAGCCAATCAACATACAGAACAGAGCACTACCAATCACCAGACAGAACACCAGAGGGGGGCTTCCAACTTGAAAACACACGAGGCATCAGCACTCTGCCTCTTTCCATTGGTGGCAACTGTAGTGACAGTCAGGGTGTACAAATCATTCAACACCTTCCACACGTGGATCAGAGCTAGATCAGACCTGGTCTAGTTAGTTAATGTTAGTTTACTTAGAGTAGTAGAGAGTCAACCCACAGGCAGCTGTGTGCATTGTTACTGAAGTTCAATAAATCTTATTGAACCAACGCCTACCTTTGGTGTATGCTTTATCATTTAACTGCATCGTGTTGCAGTCCGTGTTACCCCAGGTTGAAAAACTCAACAGTCAACACTTGGGGCTGGTTTCTTCAGCCGTGCCCGCCACAAGATCGCCAGGGACAGGACGCGGAACAGATAAAGGTCCATTGACCTCAGGCGGGAATTTCCAGTCGCCGGGCAGGCGTGCCTGAAGAGTCTCTCCCTTCGTCCCAGGAATAGAGAATCCCGCCCAGGATGTCCAGCGAAATATAGGAGGCGGTTTTTCCGTCCCGTCGCACCAGATCTCTGGTGTGGCACGTCACCGGCTGGTCAATGGGGTTTCCCATTGTGGGGCAGACCCACGCCGTCAGAAACCCCCGGGCTCCCAGCAAAACGGAGAGTCCCGACGACAGAGAATTCAGCCCAGGATTACTCCTAGGTTTTATTTTTCATTCCTTAAACCTGTGTTTTAATCCGGCTTGTATTTTCCTTTTCAGATTTTCTTTTGGGAATTACCATATCATTCTTAGCTAAAGAAATGAATGTGGGTTGCTGAGCAAGCAACAACAACAACCTCCTCCTGTTATATAATACTTTTAATATAGGGCGCCCCACAGCCACATTAACAAACAAAAATTTGCACTGAGTCAGAAAATTAGATAATAGGAGAAAGGTAGGCTCTAAGAAGTGCTTCGAGAGTGGTAGCGAGGCTGTGACAAGGAAGTGGGGCATCTAGGCAACAGGCAAATGCCCACAACAGTGGAGTGATTACAATCAGGGACATGCATCAGGACAGAATAGAGAAGTGCTGAGACTTCGGAAGGGTGTGGGGTTTGAGGGAGTTACAAAGATATGCAGATGCGAATGCATGGAGGAATTTGAAAACAAGAACAAGAATTTTCAATCAATGTGTTGCCAGATCAGGAGCCAATGTTGGTCAGAGAGCACAGGTGTATAGAGACTTAGTGCAAGTTGGAATGCATGGTTCTTTGCAACATCAGTGCTCTTGTACATGAAGTACATGCATTATGGTGGTTATATGGTATATTATTTTTTTTTAAATAAATATTTTATTGAAAATTTTTGGTCAACCAACACAGTACATTGTGCATCCTTTACACAATATTTATAACAGCACAAATAACAATGACCTATTTTATATAAACAAAAAACAAAAAATGAATAGATATTAAATAACAAAAATGAAAACTAGCCCTAATTGGCAACTGCCTTGTCACAGGTTACACCCCCCCCCCCCCCAATCCTGGGCTGCTGCTGCTGCCTTCTTTTTCCCCCCATCTATCTATCCGCAAGGTATTCGCCGAACGGTTGCCACCGCCTGGTGAACCCTTGAGCCGACCCCCTTAGGACGAACTTAATCCGCTCTAGCTTTATAAACCCCGCCATGTCATTTATCCAGGTCTCCACCCCCGGGGGCTTGGCTTCTTTCCACATTAGCAATATCCTGCGCCGGGCTACTAGGGACGCAAAGGCCAAAACATCGGCCTCTCTCGCCTCCTGCACTCCCGGCTCTTGTGCAACCCCAAATATAGCCAACCCCCAGCTTGGTTCGACCCGGACCCCCACTACTTTTGAAAGCACCTTTGTCACCCCCATCCAAAACCCCCGTAGTGCCGGGCATGCCCAAAACATATGGGTATGATTCGCTGGGCTTCTCGAGCACCTCGCACACCTATCCTCCACCCCAAAAAATTTACTGAGCCGCGCTCCAGTCATATGCGCCCTGTGTAATACCTTAAACTGGATCAGGCTTAGCCTGGCACACGAGGACGACGAGTTTACCCTACTTAGGGCATCCACCCACAGCCCCTCCTCGATCTCCTCCCCCAGCTCTTCTTCCCATTTCCCTTTTAGTTCATCTACCATAGTCTCCCCTTCGTCCCTCATTTCCCTATATATATCTGACACCTTACCATCCCCCACCCATGTCTTTGAGATCACTCTATCCTGCACCTCTTGTGTCGGGAGCTGCGGAAATTCCCTCACCTGTTGCCTCGCAAAAGCCCTCAGTTGCATATACCTGAATGCATTCCCTTGGGGCAACCCATATTTCTCGGTCAGCGCTCCCAGACTCGCGAACTTCCCATCCACAAATAGATCTTTCAGTTGCGTTATTCCTGCTCTTTGCCACATTCCATATCCCCCATCCATTCCCCCCGGGGCAAACCTATGGTTGTTTCTTATCGGGGACCCCCCCAAGGCTCCAGTCTTTCCCCTATGCCGTCTCCACTGTCCCCAAATCTTCAGTGTAGCTACCACCACCGGGCTTGTGGTGTAGTTCTTCGGTGAGAACGGCAATGGGGCTGTCACCATAGCCTGCAGGCTAGTCCCCCTACAGGACGCCCTCTCTAATCTCTTCCACGCCGTTCCCTCCTCCTCTCCCATCCACTTACTCACCATTGAAATATTAGCGGCCCAATAGTACTCACTTAGGCTCGGTAGTGCCAGCCCCCCCCTATCCCTACTACGCTGTAAGAATCCCTTCCTCACTCTCGGAGTCTTCCCGGCCCAAACAAAACCCATGATGCTCTTTTCAATCCTTTTAAAAAAAGCCTTCGTGATCACCACCGGGAGGCACTGAAACACAAAGAGGAATCTCGGGAGGACCACCATCTTAACCGCCTGCACCCTCCCTGCCATTGTCAGGGCTACCATATCCCATCTCTTGAAATCTTCCTCCATCTGTTCCACCAACCGCGTTAAATTTAACCTGTGCAATGTGCCCCAATTCTTAGCTATCTGGATCCCCAGGTAACGAAAGTCTCTTGTTACCTTCCTCAACGGTAGGTCCTCTATTTCTCTACTCTGCTCCCCTGGATGCACCACAAACAGCTCACTCTTCCCCATGTTCAATTTATACCCTGAAAAATCCCCAAACTCCCCAAGTATCCGCATTATTTCTGGCATCCCCTCCGCCGGATCCGCCACATATAGTAGCAAATCGTCCGCATACAAAGATACCCGGTGTTCTTCTCCTCCCCTAAGTACTCCCCTCCACTTCTTGGAACCCCTCAGCGCTATCGCCAGGGGCTCAATCGCCAGTGCAAACAGTAATGGGGACAGAGGGCATCCCTGCCTTGTCCCTCTATGGAGCCGAAAATATGCCGATCCCCGTCCATTCGTGACCACACTCGCCACTGGGGCCCTATACAATAGCTGCACCCATCTAACATACCCCTCTCCAAAACCAAATCTCCTCAACACCTCCCACAAATAATCCCATTCCACTCTATCAAATGCTTTCTCGGCATCCATCGCCACCACTATCTCCGTTTCACCCTCTGGTGGGGCCATCATCATTACCCCTAACAGCCTCCGTATATTCGTGTTCAGCTGTCTCCCCTTCACAAACCCAGTTTGGTCCTCGTGAACCACCCCCGGGACACATTCCTCTATTCTCATTGCCATTACCTTGGCCAGGACCTTGGCATCCACATTTAGGAGGGAAATTGGTCTGTAGGACCCGCATTGTAGCGGGTCCTTTTCCTTCTTTAAGAGAAGCGATATCGTTGCTTCAGACATAGTCGGGGGCAGTTGTCCCCTTTCCTTTGCCTCATTAAAGGTCCTCGTCAGTACCGGGGCGAGCAAGTCCAAATATTTTCTATAGAATTCGACTGGGAATCCGTCCGGTCCCGGGGCCTTTCCCGTCTGCATGCTCCTAATTCCTTTCACCACTTCTTCTACCTCGATCTGTGCTCCCAGTCCCACCCTTTCCTGCTCTTTCACCTTGGGAATTTCCAGCCGATCCAAAAAGTCCATCATTCTCTCCCTCCCATCCGGGGGTTGAGCTTCATATAATTTTTTATAAAATGTCTTGAACACTTCATTCACTCTCTCCGCTCCCCGCTCCATCTCTCCTTCCTCGTCCCTCACTCCCCCTATTTCCCTCGCTGCTCCCCTTTTCCTCAATTGGTGTGCCAGCAATCTGCTCGCCTTCTCCCCATATTCATACTGTACACCCTGCGCCTTCCTCCATTGTGCCTCTGCAGTGCCTGTAGTCAGCAAGTCAAATTCCACATGCAGCCTTTGCCTTTCCCTGTACAATCCCTCCTCCGGTGCTTCCCCATATTGTCTGTCCACCCTCAAAAGTTCTTGCAGCAACCGCTCCCGTTCCTTACTCTCCTGCTTCCCTTTATGTGCCCTTATTGATATCAGCTCCACCCTAACCACCGCCTTCAACGCCTCCCAGACCACTCCCACCTGGACCTCCCCATTGTCATTGAGTTCCAAGTACTTTTCAATACATCCCCTCACCCTTAGACACACCCCCTCATCCGCCATTAGTCCCATGTCCATTCTCCAGGGTGGGCGCCCTCCTGTTTCCTCCCCTATCTCCAAGTCCACCCAGTGTGGGGCGTGATCCGAAATGGCTATAGCCGTATACTCCGTTCCCCTCACCTTCGGGATCAATGCCCTACCCAGCACAAAAAAGTCTATGCGCGAATAGACTTTATGGACATAGGAGAAAAACGAGAACTCCTTACTCCTAGGTCTACTGAATCTCCACGGGTCCACACCTCCCATCTGCTCCATAAAATCTTTAAGCACCTTGGCTGCTGCCGGCCTCCTTCCAGTCCTGGACTTCGACCTATCCAGCCCTGGTTCCAACACCGTGTTAAAGTCTCCCCCCATTATCAGCTTTCCCGTCTCTAGGTCCGGAATGCGTCCGAGCATCCGCCTCATAAAATTGGCATCATCCCAGTTCGGGGCATACACGTTTACCAAAACCACCGTCTCTCCCTGTAGTTTGCCACTCACCATCACGTATCTGCCCCCGTTATCCGCCACTATAGTCTTTGCCTCGAACATTACCCGCTTCCCCACTAATATAGCCACCCCCCTGTTTTTCGCATCTAGCCCCGAATGGAACACCTGCCCCACCCATCCTTTGCGCAGCCTAACCTGGTCTATCAGTTTCAGGTGCGTTTCCTGTAACATAACCACATCTGCTTTAAGTTTCTTAAGGTGTGCGAGTACCCGTGCCCTCTTTATCGGCCCGTTGAGCCCTCTCACGTTCCACATGATCAGCCGAGTTGGGGGGCTTCCCACCACCCCCCCCCCCCTTGCCGATTAGCCATCATCTTTTTCCAGCTTCTCACCCAGTTCCCACGCAGCTGTATCTCCCCCAGGCGGTGCCCCCCCGCCCATCCTCTCCCATACCCGCTCCCCCCTTTCCCCAGCAGCAGCAACCCAGTAATTCCCCCCGCTAGACCCCCCGCTAGCGTAATTACTCCCCCCATGTTGCTCCCAGAAGTCAGCAAACTCTGGCTGACCTCGGCTTCCCCCCGTGACCACGGCTCGCACCGTGCGACGCCCCCTCCTTCCTGCTTCTCTATTCCCGCCATAATTATCATAGCGCGGGAGCCAAGCCCGCGCTTCTCCCTTGGCCCCGCCCCCCATGGCCAACGCCCCATCTCCTCTCCCTCCCCACCTCCCCCCCTCACCACCTGTGGGAGAGAGAAAAGTTACCACACCGCAGGATTAGAACATAAAACCCCTCTTCGCCCCCCACATTCGCCCCACCACTTTGTCCAAACGTTCTTTTTAATAATCCACTCATTCCAGTTTTTCTTCTACAATAAAAGTCCACGCTTCATCCGCCGTCTCAAAGTAGTGGTGCCTCCCTTGATATGTGACCCACAGTCTTGCCGGTTGCAGCATTCCAAATTTTATCTTCCTTTTATGAAGCACCGCTTTGGCCCGATTAAAGCTCGCCCTCCTTCTCGCCACCTCCGCACTCCAGTCTTGATAAACGCGGATCACCGCGTTCTCCCATTTACTGCTCCGAGTTTTCTTCGCCCATCTAAGGACCATTTCTCTATCCTTAAAACGGAGGAATCTCACCACTATGGCTCTGGGAGTTTCTCCTGCTCTCGGTCCTCGCGCCATAACTCGGTATGCTCCCTCCACCTCCAACGGACCCGTCGGGGCCTCCGCTCCCATTAACGAGTGCAGCATCGTGCTCACATATGCCCCGACGTCCGCCCCCTCCACACCTTCAGGAAGACCAAGAATCCTCAGGTTGTTCCTCCTTGCGTTGTTTTCCAGTGCCTCCAACCTCTCCACACATCGTTTCTGATGTGCCTCCTGTATCTCCGTCTTCACCACCAGGCCCTGTATATCGTCCTCATTCTCGGCTGCCTTCGCCTTCACGACCCGAAGCTCCTGCTCCTGGGTCTTTTGTTCCTCCTTTAGCCCTTCGATCGCCTGTAGTATCGGGACCAACAGCTCTTTCTTCATTTCCTTTTTTATCTCTTCCACGCAGCATTTCAAGAACTCTTGTTGTTCAGGGCCCCATGTGAAACTGCCACCTTCCGACGCCATCTTGGTTTTTGCTTGCCTTCCTTGCCGCTGTTCCAAAGGATCCGCTGCAATCCGGCCACTTTCCTCTCCTTTTTCCATCCGTGTCCAGGGGGAATTCCCTTCTGGTTTACCGCACGGTGTTTTTAGCCGTTAAAATTGCCGTTGGGGCTCCTATCAAGAGCCCAAAAGTCCGTTCCACCGGGAGCTGCCAAAACGTGCGACTTAGCTGGTCATCGCCGCACCCGGAAGTCATATGGTATATTATTAATGATACTTAACACAATATTTATTTATTTTTTATAAATTTAGAGCACCCAATTCATTTTTTCCAATTAAGGGGTAATTTAGCGTGGCCAATCCACCTATCCTGCACATCTTTTGGGTTGTGGTGGCGAAACCCACGCAAACACAGGGTGAATGTGCAAACTCCACATGGACAGTGACCCAGAGCCAGGATTGAACCTGGGACCTCGGCGCCGTGAGGCAGCAGTGCTGACCACTGCGCCACCATGCTGCCCGCGCTTAACACGTTACTATGTTGACTCAACTCCTACCCTGCTGGTACAGTAGTAAACAAAAGCACTGGCTCAAAACACAGTGTGACACCCAGAATATATTTGATGGAAGCAAAATATACTGTAGCGCGCCCTTCATTTTTTCTTGCTGCTGTAATCTAGTATATGATGGTAATGATAGGACTTGAGGGAAGACATCAGAGGTCACCACTACTTTCAATTCTGCATCTGTTTCCTGACAGGTCAATAAAGGAAGTAAACCATGTCAAATGATTCAGGCATTGATGCCTCAACTATTATTGCTTGCTGGGTGCCCCTCTAAGATTGGCCTAAAGATGCATTTTTAATAACCAAGTCTTATACTAAAGGCATAAGTGGCAACGTTGTTGAAATTATCATTAACTCTTTCCCCCAGATATTTTATCACTTACAAATTAAATTTTTTTCTAATTTATTTAATTGCGTGGAATATTGCTGACCGTCAGCTAGTTTATAAACTTTAAATTTTATACTGCTGGGTTCTACAGAGAAAATGTAACTTATTTCTTTGAAGATTATTGTTGCTTGTTTAAATAAGTTTACAAATTAAATAATATCGAGCCAGCATTTGATTTATGTTTCTCTTCAACCATTTATTTTACCATGGCTCAGCTTAGTTTACTGTTGTCAATATTCCTGACTAAAGTACAACAGTGGACACCAAACTAACTGGGACTATGTCGTATTGTTGCACAAAGGTCTCCAAAGCAGTGTATAGAGAAACATTTCAAGTGAGTAACTGGGAATACAATTCAGAAAACCATCAAGAAATGTGGTGTAAATTACAAAAGAATATTTTATGTGGTACTTGACAGAAATATTTTAAAACTGAGTTGTATTTACACTGCCCATATTGCTTACTGTTCAACTACAGTTTTCTAAGTAATTTAGTAACCTTCCCAGTTGATCCTTTATTTCTACATTTAATGGTGTAGCAATTAGGAAACTAGTTATCAGTAACATATTCTGAAAATTGAACTCCAGGCACTCCTAGCTCTTATGTTTGTCACATAATGTATGCACATTGTGCCTGCTACCCAAGTCTTACATTTCTAGTTTAAGCAAACAGTATATTTACATAGATTTGGCAACAATTTCCATTTCATTTTTTGTTTAGAAACATAATCCATGATTATATTTGGCTTATGATGGAAAGGCATGGGTTCAATTTTAGTTGGGAAAACAAGCTGTTTTTAATCAGCTTTATTTCATTTCAGTATTGTCTCATCCAAAGTTTTTGAAGTTTATATTTTGATGTTTTGCATTTGCTTCAGTAACATCTGGAACTCTTTCATAAATGCACAATCTTTCTTTTTTATGTTTGTGCAGCTTTATTAAATCACCGAAGGCTTAATTTGCAATTCGTCATCTGGATTTAATTAGAGTTAATATGAATGATGTGGCAGTCAGAATGTAGCTGTGGGGGGAGGGGATTGGGACACTACTAACTCCAAGAAGTTAATGTTCTTCCTGACAGAAGATTGTAATCTAACTTTGTCAATCTTAGTCTCTCATACTGCTCCAAATTACCTCTTACATATAACTGCTGATACAACACTGTGTCTGATTTCCTCATATGATATACATTGAACTAAGCGAGGATCAGATAGGCTATAAAGAGAAGCGCAGAGTTCAAGGTTGCAACATTTGGCTTCTTGCACTCATTTTATCAGCGCTACGAGTGCTATTTTGACTCCAAATTGCTGTCCACGGTTGATTTACATATTTCTAGTGCATGTATGATGCTGGGAGTGGGGTTGTGGCTTGCCATTTGAGTGAGGGCATTAGCATGTGTACAGGGAGGGTCCACTGGACGGGTATAAAGTAGACAGATTGTGATGCCAATCAGTCTACAGCACCGATTTGAGGCGAGCACTGCAATTTTGGAGCTCAGTGTTCCAGCTAACACTGTCCTGAAGAATCCTCCAAGCTGCTAATGTTCCCCATTTAAAGGGATCCTTTTGGGCGGCACAGTGGTTAGCACTGCTGCCTGCGGCGCTGAAGACCTGGGTTCGATCCCAGCCCCGGGTCACTGTGTGGAATTTGCACATTCTCCCCGTGTCTGCGTGTGTTTCACCCTCACAACCCAAAGATGTACAGGGTAAGTGGATTGGCCACGATAAATTGCCCCTTAATTGGAAAAAAAATAATTGGGTACTCTAAATTTATTTTTTAAAAATAAAGGGATAATCAACAACTTACAGGTTAGCCTGACTTATTTTGACTGTTGTTGCGATTATAGTTGTTGGATCCTGACAGAGTGACTACAAGGAGGAAAAACAAAAGGTTTAATTACACAATACGACAATCTAGAACTCCACTCTCTGAAGGGTCTCCCTCACAACTATCCACATCTGGGTTGGGGTTTTTATGTCCGCCCCGCCCTCCTATCGGGGAAGCTTGTATTCGTCCGAGGTCATGGGGAACCTAACTGTCCACACCCAGTGACTCTCGGGAGGGTTATAACACCCCCCACCCCCGGCCCGCAAGTCTGCAATGCGTCCGTTGCGATGGGCCGTTGGGCATGACCTCGGGTTCTCTTCGCCCTGGGTTGGTGCGCGGGCATTGAATGTCTGGGTTCTGGCAGCGTGTAGCGCATGGGGGATCGTCGTTTGCCGGTTGAGCGCCGAAGCGGCGCCACCTCCGGCAGATCGGTATCCGCATCCTGGTCCGTGGCAGTTCAGGCTGTTGCGTCTCCATCTTGGAGTCAGAATCGGAGGCATCGGCATTCAGCATCTCAGCGTCTGGGGGTCTAAGGCCTGTGGTGGCGGCACTGACTGCAGCGATGGTGGAGACGGCAATAATGGTGCTGGCTGATCCGGACGAAGGTCGGCTGAAGCCGGGGTACGTCTGAGGGCGGGGTCTACCTGCCGATTCAACTCTTGACCCTGTGCCCGTGCCATATATGACACTGGTCCCGTCTGCTGAAGCACAATTCCCGGGACCCACATTACTCCACCACCAAAATTTCAGACACGCACCGCATCGCCAGGCGACAAACGCCAAAGGGGCGCATGCCTGCCAGAGTCCACTTCTGCTCCGTCATGGACTTTCCAGCCAATATCCGGTCACACGAGGCTCAGGCATGTGCGGAGGTGCCGCTCCATCAGTAGCTCTGATGCCACTTCCCATGGTGGTGCACGGCGTAGTTCTGGAGTAGAAAAGGAAACCGGGCAGACACATCTCAAGGGAATCTGTAGCCTGCTTCCGCATCCCCCACTTGAATGTCTGAACCGCCTGCTCAGCCAGACCGTTCAGTACCGGGTGGTCCGTGTTGTGTTCGGCGTTCGAAATCTAGCAAGGAATCCACAGAACTACTCGTGATTTGTCCAAATCAGGTTCTTTATTTATTTATTTTAAAAATAATTTTTTATTAGGGTTTTCACAAAATATCAACAACAGAATGAAAAAGAAACCCAATAGAATTAAATACAGAACAAAGTAAAACAACCCCCGTGCCCCCCTCCCCCTACACATAAATAATAAATTAACACCCCGAGTTAACACAAAGCAACAGAGCAAATATATACACCCCCTCAGATCCCCCAGGGTAAATAATCAGAAATAAAATAGAACCCCCCCCCCCCCCACACTCCTCCCCCGGGTTGCTGCTGCTGCTGACCAATGTCTACCGTTCTGCCAGGAAGTCCAAGAACGGTTGCCACCGCCTAAAGAACCCTTGTACCGATCTCCTTCAGGCGAATTTCACCCTCTCCAATTTAATAAACCCCACCATATCGTTGATCCAGGATTCCACGCTTGGGGGCCTCGCATCCCTCCACTGAAGAAGAATCCTTCGCCGGGCTACCAGGGACGCAAAGGCCAGAATACCGGCCTCTTTCGCCTCCTGCACTCCCGGCTCCCCTGCAACCCCAAATATTGCGAGCCCCCAGCCCGGCTTGATCCTGGATCCTACCACCCCCGACACCGTCCTCGCCACGCCCTTCCAAAATTCCTCCAGCGCTGGGCATGCCCAGAACATATGGGTGTGATTTGCTGGGCTCCCTGAGCACCTAACACACCTGTCCTCTACCCCAAAGAACCGGCTCATCCTTGTCCCGGTCATGTGTGCCCTGTGCAGCACCTGAAACTGTATGAGGCTGAGCCTTGTGCACGAAGAGGAAGAGTTCACCCTCCCTAGGGCATCTGCCCACGTCCCCTCTTCGATCTCCTCTCCCAACTCCTCCTCCCACTTACCTTTCACCTCCACCACCGAGGCCTCCTCCTCCTCCTGCATCACCTGGTAAGTTTCCGAGATCTTCCCCACTCCCACCCACCCCCCCGAGAGCACCCTGTCCTGTACTGTGTGTGGCCGTAGCCGCGGGAATTCCACCACTTGCCGCCTGGCAAACGCCCTTACCTTTAAATATCTGAAGGTGTTCTCCGGGGGGAGCCCATACTTCTCCTGCAGCTCACCCAGGCTCGCAAACTTCCTGTCCACAAACAGGTCCCCCAACCTTCTTATCCCTGCCCTGTGCCACCCCGAAAACCCTCCATCTATTCTCCCTGGGACAAACCGGTGGTTCCCCCGTATTGGGGTCCTCACCGAGGCCCCATCTTCCCCCCTGTGCAGCCTCCACTGCCCCCAGACTTTGAGGGTAGCCGCCACTATCGGGCTTGTGGTATACCTCATTGGAGGGAGCGGCAGCGGCGCCGTTGCCAGTGCCTCCAGACTTGTAACCACACAGGACGCCGTCTCCAGCCTCTTCCATGCAACCCCCTCCCCCTCCATCACCCACTTGCGCACCATCGCCGCATTGGTGGCCCAGTAGTACCCACAGAGGTTGGGCAGTGCCAGCCACCCCCCCCCCCCCCCAACCCTACTCCGCTCTAGGAACACCCTTCTCACCCTTGGAGTCACTTGCTCCCACACAAACCCCGTTATGCTCCTGTTGACCCGCCTAAAGAAGGCCTTCGGGATAAACATGGGGAGGCACTGGAACAGGAACAAAAACCTTGGGAGCACAGTCATCTTAACTGACTGCACCCTACCTGCCAGGGACAGTGGCAACACGTGTCCCACCTCTTGAACTCCTCCTCCATTTGCTCCACCAGCCTTGTGAAATTAAGTCTATGCAGGGCCCCCCCAGCTCCTGGCCACCTGGACCCCCAAGTACCTGAAGCTCCTCTCTGCCCTATTTAGTGAGAGCTCGCCAATCCCCCTCTCCTGGTCCCCTGGGTGAACCACGAACAACTCGCTCGTCCCCTGACCATTGTTGAGCCTGTACCCTGAGAAATCCCCGAACTCCCTGAGGATCCTCATGACCGCCGGCATTCCCCCCACCGGGTCCGCCACATATAGCAGCAAGTCATCCGCATAGAGCGACACCCTATGCTCCTCCCCACCCCGCACCAACCCCCTCCAGTTCCTCGACTCCCTCAGTGCCATAGCCAGGGGTTCAATTGCCAGTACGAAGAGCAGGGGGGACAGGGGACACCCCTGCCTCATCCCTCGACACAACCGAAAGTACTCAGACCTCCTCTTGTTCATGGCCACAGTCGCCATCGGGACCTCGTACAACAACCTAACCCACCTGACAAACCCCGCCACAAACCCGAACCTCTTCAGCACCTCCCACAAGTACCCCCACTCTACCCTATCAAAGGCCTTCTCAGCGCCCATCGCTACCACTATCTCCACCTCCCCCTCCCTCGCCGGCATCATAATAACGTTCAGGAGCCTCCTCACATTCACGTTCAACTGCCTCCCTTCACGAATCCCGGCTGGTCTTCGTGGATCACCTGCGGCACACAATCCTCAATTCTCGTGGCTAAGACCTTCGTCAGCACTTTGGCATCTACATTTAACAACAAAATCGGCCTGTAAGACCCACACTGCAGAGGATCCTTGTCCTGCTTCAGGATCAAGGAAATCAGTGCCCGGGACATCATCGGGGGCAAAGCCCCCCCCCCCCCTTGCCTCATTGAAGGTTGTAACTAGCAACGGGCCCAACAGGTCCACATATTTCTTGTAGAATTCGACCGGGAAACCGTCCAGCCCCGGTGCCTTCCCCGCCTGCATGCTCCCTATCCCTTTGGCCAGCTCCTCCAGCCCAATTCGGGCCCCCAATCCCGCTACCAGTCCCTCCTCCACCTTCGGAAACCTCACTTGGTCCAGAAAGCGGCCCATCCCTCCCTCCTCCCGTGGGGGCTTGGACCGACACAGTTCCTCATAAAAGTCCCTGAAGACGCCATTGATGTCAACCCCACTCCGTAGCACACTCCCTCCCCTATCCTTAACTCCCCCGATCTCCCTAGTTGCGTCCCGCTTCCGAAGCTGATGCGCCAGCATCCAACTTGCCTTTTCCCCATACTCATAAATCGCCCCCTGGGCCTTCCTCCACTGCACCTCCGCCTTCCTCGTGGTCAACAGGTCGAATTCGGCCTGGAGGCTACGCCTCTTCCTCAACAGTCCCTCCTCCGGCACCTCCGCATACCTCCTGTCTACCCTCACCATCTCCCCCACCAGCCTCTCCCTCTCCCTCTGCTCTCTCCTCTCCTTGTGGGCCCTAATGGAGATCAGCTCTCCCCTAACCACTGCCTTCAGCGCCTCCCATACCATCCCCACTCGGACCTCCCCGTTATCATTGACCTCCAGGTATCTCTCTATGCTTCCTCGGACCCGCTCACTCACCTCCTCGTCCGCCAACAGCCCCACCTCCAAGCGCCACAACGGGCGCTGGTCCCTCTCCTCCCCCAGCTCTAGGTCTACCCAATGTGGGGCGTGATCCGAAATGGCTATCGCCGAGCACTCGGTATCCTCTACTCTCGCTATCAGCGCCCCACTCATAATAAAGAAGTCGATCCAGGAATAAGCCTTATGAACATTCGAGAAGAATGAAAATTCCCTAGCCCCCGGCCTAGCAAACCTCCAAGGGTCCACCCCTCCCATCTGGTCCATAAACCCCCTCAGCACCTTAGCCGCCGCCGGCTTCCTACCTGTCCTAGACCTGGAGCGATCCAGTGCCGGATCCAACACCGTGTTAAAGTCCCCCCCCATTATCAGGCCCCCCACTTCCAGGTCCGGGATCCGACCCAACATGCGCCTCATAAAACCCGCATCATCCCAGTTCGGGGCGTACACATTGACCAGCACCACCCTCTCCCCTTGCAGCTTACCACTTACCATTACGTACCTGCGCCATTGTCTGTCACAATACTCGACGCCTCGAACGACACCCTCTTTCCCACCAAGATCGCCACCCCTCGATTTTTGGCATCCAACCCTGAGTGAAACACCTGACCTACCCACCCCTTCCTCAATCTTACCTGGTCTGCCACCTTCAGGTGTGTCTCCTGGAGCATAACCACATCCGACTTGAGCCCCTTCAGGTGCGCGAACACCCGGGCCCGCTTGACCGGCCCATTCAGTCCCCTTACATTCCAGGTTATCAGCCGGATCGGGGGGGGCTACCCGCTGCCCCCCCCCGCCAACTTGCCATAACCCCTCCTTGGCCAGCCACACGCCCGCACCCCATGCCCTACCCATTCCCCACGGCGGCAGACCCCCGTCCCAACCCCCTCTACTCGCTCCAGCTCCCCTTGACCATAGCAGCAGCAACCCTCCTAGCTGCTTTACTCCCCCCATTGCACCCCCGCAAGTCAGCTGTCTCCTGCTGACCCCGGCTACTCCCGCCTCTCCTTCGACTCCTCCCATTGTGGGACATACCCTCCTCCTCCATTACCCATCCACAGGCTCTCCGCCTCCCCCTTCCATCCCAAGCGCGGGAAACAACACTCGCTTCCCCGTCCCGGCCCCGCCCTCTCCAGCCTTCAGCGCGGGAAAAAGCCCACGCTTTCCACCTGCCCGGCCCCGCCTCCTCTGTCGCCGCTCCTTTTACAGGCCCGGTCCCCTCATCCCCGACTTGGGCCTCCCCCTCCCCCGCAGGGCCCCATCCCCACTACCGGCCATCCACCCCTACTTCATTTACTTACCCCCCTCAAGGAGCCCACCCGACAGACCCAACCAAAACAGTGCCCAACTGACCCTCATCGAACCAAACAGAAATAAGAGCAAAGAACCCCTCCTCAAAGTGCAACACCCCAACAGCAATCCCCGACCACCCATCCCGACCCTCAGTTTGTGTCCAGTTTCTCGGCCTGGACAAAGGCCCACGCCTCCTCCGGAGACTCAAAACAATGGTGCCGGTCCTTGTAGGTGACCCACAGTCGCGCCGGCTGCAACATGCCAAACTTCACCCTTTCTGTGCAGCTCCACCTTCGCCCGATTGTACCCGGCCCTCTTCTTCGCCACCTCTGCACTCCAGTCCTGGTATATTCAAACCTCTGCGTTCTCCCACCTGCTGCTCCTCTCTTTCTTGGCCCACCTGAGCACGTACTCCCGATGAAACCGCACCAGCTCGTTCGCCTTGGGCCTCCTCGCCAGCACTCTATGGGCCCCTTCCAGCTCCAGGGGCCCCTGGAAGGACCCCGCTCCCATCAGCGAGTTTAGCATGGTGACCACATAGGCTCCCACGTCCGACCCGTCCAGCCCCTCAGGGAGGCCCAGAATCCGCAAATTCTTCCGCCTCGACCAATTCTCCATCTCCTCGAACCGTTCCTGCCATTTCTTGTGGAGCGCCTTTACTGCAAGGCCTAAGATCTCGTCCTCGTTATCGGAGATCTTTTGTCGGACCTCGCGGATCACCACCCCCTGGGCCGTCTGGGTCTCCAGCAGCTTGTCGATAGAAGCCTTCATCGGCTCCAGCACGTCCGCTTTAATCTCCCCTAAGCAGCGCTGGATAACCTCCTGCTGCTCCTGCGCCCACTGCATCCACGCTGCCTGGTCCCCACCTGCCGCCATTTTGCTCTTCTTCGCTCGCACCTTCTTTGGGTTCACCACCACTTTTATAGTCGCCCCGCTCCTGGTCCAAGCCATACACTGTCGGGGGAATGTTGCAGTCTTCTTCCCACACCGGGAAATATCGAAAAAATGCCGTTGGGGGCCCTAAAAAGAGCCCAAATGTCTGTTTTTAGCGGGAGCTGCTGAATGTGCGACTTAGCTCCGCATAGCCGCAACCGGAAGTCATCAGGTTCTTTATTGAAGCACACACAGTGAGGTAACGATTTGATACAGAGCAAGTTATCATGGAGTTTCTTTATACTCCTCTGGAACTACCCCTATGCACGACTGTCCTCGTGTACAGCTTATAACCCTCTGCGGATCACCTGATCTGCCCTCACCTATATCTGAGTGCCTTGTCACATGACCACTGTTTCAAGACCGCAATGTGGATCTATACTAATGCCTGTTGGTTGGAGGTTGCACCACCAACTACCTGCAATGTTGTTTACAAGCATATCACCACAACCCATTCCTCAGGAAATATTAATGATTATGGATCACTATTTTAACTTTATAACTTTGTGATATGTTTAAACAATATGAATAGGTTTAACTGGGGTGTCCATAAACATGATGTGCCTGGTCAGTGTTCGCCATTTTCGCACAGGTCATTGTGTCTCCCTCACAGAATCATCCCTGTGATTACTTGGGCTGTTGCCAGCTTTTTCGAAGATTGGTTTGCGTGCCGGTCTCTTGCTTAGTATCCTCTTTACTCTGTGCCTATGGAAGGCACGCGCCCTTGATTGCCACACGTGCATCACCAGCTTCTTTCTTTCTTTTTCATTCGTTGCCACAACACTGTTTGCTGCTTCTCTGTGTGTTTGCTGTTTCTTTTTTCTCTGGCTTGTCAGTCATGACCTCAACTTCTTCTCTTTTCCATGTGTCAATGGGATGAACTGGCTCTCTCAATCTACTCCTTTTCCTCCTTCTCATTTTAGCAGCTAGTGTGCAAATTCTTTTCTTTTTTTGTTTGGGCTTGGCAGCCCCTGGTTCAGTGCTGGTCTGCACCCTGTGCTCGGAGGTCTGCGGATGCTCAGGTGGCGCCTGAGGCGCCGACGTTTCATCATTTGGTTGTGTGACCACGCCCAATTCTGCGGCCTCTACTAGATGTTGGAGCACCTGGCTTTCTGGTGCCTGGGTGGAGGTTAGATCTGTTAAGGGAAATTTACATTAGAGGTTATTCATTTATTTATTAAGAATCTCTCTATTTTATGTTTAAAGTCATTCTATACTAGCTTACTCACCACGGCAATCTAATTCTGCAATGACCTGATAAGTACGGAGATAAGTACGGTTACTGCCGAGTCATTCTCTAACTGACCTATTGACATCTGCAATGATCCGATTAATTGCTGAGTCATTCTGTTCTGACAAACTGACCGTTAACTATTGAGACACCTGTTATCCTTGTAATTGTGGACAAGAAGTTGTGGACCTTAGATAACGAATAGTTTCAGAGGAATATGATTGGAAGCTAATTGTCGCTAGGGGGGCCTAATTGGTTGTGTATGTAACCCCCAAGCTAATGAGGAACTAACCAAGTGTGCAAATGTATAAAAGAGGCTAACTGCCATTGTACAATTGAGAAGGTGACCACGAGCACTGTGGAGTGCCTGGCTTTCTCCCAAAAGCTTTTGCCAATAAATTGACTTGACTCAACTCTTTGGTGTGAATAAGTTATTTACCACTTCAATTGGCGACGAGGATGTGATTCTGTCTCCGGACTAAAGCAGCTGGCGCCCCTTCGAGAGAGCTGGGACAGAATAACCGAACATTGGTAAAGACTTGAGTCAATTCGTGAAAGGTTCAGTGACTGAGAGAATGGTAACTGCCTGAATTAACCTAAGGACAAGGAAGTGCTAGTCCCTAACATACAGCCTTAGACCGGTTGTTAAGGGACAAAATCCTCTCACGCGAAGGTTAGGACCCTGAAGTGAGTGTCGGGACTGGAGAAAGAGCACTTATGAAGGAGACTCAGGCAGCTGTGAGAAAGTGTGTGTGAGCGGTCAAAGGTCGGAACAAGATACGGATTGTAACTATACTTTCATCTCAACGTGTGTATACGGCAAGAGAGAACTGATCATTCCAGAGTTTGTCGGACTCAGGTGACGATGACCCCCGAGAGAAAGATGTGGCCAGGGGGGGTGAAAGACGCTCTAAATACCGGTGGTTGAAGAGCGCTCTCCGGTGGATAAACACGATCTGGAGACTCGGGGGTAATTGTGAGTATACAAATTGTTACCGAAATGGCAGGAGAGGAAGTGAAACAGGGACCGATGGGATCACTGATAAATAAGTATCTGACCGACAGACACTCACTAATTAAGAAGATGCAGAAAGATGGTTGGGATGTCTCTCAGACATTGGACCAACAAAGGAAATCGATAGATAGGGAAAAGGAAGATAAGATAAAGAAATTAGAATCTAGCCTTGAACAGGGAATAGCCTCTACCTAAAAATGGTCTGAGGACAAAGATAAGATAAAGAAATAAGAATGTAATATGGCCCTGGTAACCGGGACAGGAACTGCCGCACAACTGAGGCCAACTTATAAACCCTTCATCCCCAGGGAAAGACAGCAAATATTGGACTCCTTGGGCAAATTACAACCACGAAGTGCAAATGCCAAATTTTGGGAGGAATTAGACAACGTATGGGTAGGACATCAATTACATTTGCGGGACATTCTCCAATTAGTCAGAGCCGCAGGCCCTCAGGATAAATGGAACACAAATAGCTTCCAATCTGGAGTCTGGGTGCAGGCATTACCCCTCCTTACCGAAGTGGATGCCCGACAGGCGAACTTCGCCCCATTTAAAACAGCAGTACAAACCGATATAACTGGGGTGGGAGGAAGTACAACAGCCGCCTATTTAAGCGAAACCACACTGGTGGAAATAAACAACTAGTATATACCAATGCGATTTTATGTATGTAAAAATAATGAGGGAACAAAAATAATGAGGGAACAATAATGGGGAATGACTTAATGAAAGAATATGTACAATATTACAGTATGTAGATGATGTACTGATAGCCTCGGAACCAAGTCCGGACACCAGGAGGCATTATATGTGGTGTTCAGTGAATTGAACACTGCGGGATTTAAAGTGAGTCCCAAAGAGGCGCAAAATTGGAAAAGAACGAGTGCTGTATTTAGGACATCTAACCTCACAAGGACTGAAAGAAATGCCGGAAGACCGGAAGAAAGCGGTACAACAGATGCCACGCCCGGCAACTGTAAGAGGAGTTAGAAAGCTTTATCCCCGAATTTGCAAAACTAAAGTGGGTGAATGTGTGTGTGTTCAATAAGGATTTGTGAATTTCCTTTGGTGTTTGTAGTTTTTAAAATGTTGTATTTTACAAAACCGAGTTTCACATCAATTAGAAGTTAACTCGGCAGCAGTCAGAACTGCTTGCAGGAAGTTACTTTGAAACTAATGCGTTGAAATTGACACGGCATAGCTCCACCAGGGTCCTAGTGCCAATGATCACAAGAAATTCAGAAGCGAAAAAAAAAATGATGTTTGGAATGTTAAATACATGTTAGAAGGAGCTTTAGGGAATAAAGATAGTGGACCAGAAATTAGATTAGGAGAATTACTTGCAGTATCAGGAAATGAGAATCTGATGGCAGGAAAGATTTAATGAAAATAGATGCAGGAAAAATTAAGTTATTAAAACCAATCGATAATACAGAGGAAGTCTGGGTGAAGCTACCAACTAAAACCACAGGCAAAGTAATCAGTGATGCTGTAAAAGGTAAAGACACAATTGTTCAGAATTTGGGTAAATATGCAGTTGAATTAGAGAAGCATGGTGTCTGAGGCAAAATAAATTGTATCACAATTAAAACACATGACCCAATTGGTGGGAAGACTGTGAATTAAAATCCGTTAGCAGCATTGATAGGACAGATGATAAAGTTAAAATGTCATGTTCGGAACTTACCTTCATAACGATCCGGTCATAATCAAAAATAAAGAAATTGGAGTAAAAGCAGTAGCAATACCCGAAATGTATCAGGGTAAGGTTTCGACCAGATTGGATCACTGAGCGAGCAAAAGAGGAGGAGTTTGAGATTCTTCGAATCTCACTCAGGGGTGCATGACAGAAGGAGGAGGCTTAACAGCTTTAATTGTATGATGTACATCAATGATAAGGACAACAAACCATTCAAAAAAAAAAGAAAAAGGAAATAAATGATGGCAAAGGAAATCCGGAAGCCCTGGAGAGGGCACTTCTGGAGTATCCAAACACAAATAGAAAGTACACCTGTTCATTGGATTTTTCAGATGGGAAAAATAATACAGACATACTTGTTCAGGCAAAGAAAAGAGAACTACACTCCAGAGAAAAATATTTCAGACAGTATTGGGGGAAAACTAATGATACAATTGGCTACATATTTGAGAGAATTAAATGATAGAGCTCGGAGAAAAACTTTACGGGTTAGAAACAAATCAAAATATCAAATTATTACTGAGCAGTGAAACCTTTGGTCACACATCACTACCTGGACATGTGTCCTGGACATCAGCTGATGGATGATCTACGGTCTCCACGGGGCACGTATTACGCGGTGGAGTTATTAAGGGTCTCGGCAGACAGTAGCGACTGACGAGGAGCCGCCACGTGCTAAATGACAATAGTTTAAGAATTTTTGCAGCTTAATGCCACGGCGGGAAATTTGTAACCAATGCATCAAACAATATTGCATTGGAGAGCTATAATAGTTATTAAGGAAGAAATGTCTTGTAAATTGTTAGGGACTGTTATGTATGGATTCAATTGGGTTGTAACCCCAAAAGTTGAATGTATTAAATGTGCCTACTGATGCCCTAGGGGTGGTTTTGCGACTACTGTTGGCTTATTATGTTCGCAAATATTATAATGGCAAGTATACACTTCCATGTTGTAAGGGAAATGACAACGGACGAAAGGGATTTGAAGGAAACTTAGCAGAAAGTTATTGTCTCATGTAAACCAGGGCTGGCAGACGTACATGGTTCAGGACAATGGTAGATATTAATGTGAGGAAGTCAGGAATAGAAGCAGGATCGATTGAACATTTTAAATTAATGAAGCAAGGGAATCAGTGGATAGTACATGATATCATAATTTACCATTCCAATGAGAAACGGAAAGCAATTTGGATGATGGAAAATGGGGCACTAGACAGCCAGTGATGGACAAAGACCCTTTTGGTTACTGATGGACTGAGTTGTGTGCTGTTTCTAAGGGACATGAGGAAGCTTCTACGGTGCTGCTACCCCAAGGAAGTAAAATGCTTTGGAGGTAGTGGAACACACGGATATAGCCATTGCGTTACCTTCCTGAGCAGCTACAGCTATGGTTCACGGTGATTGGACTTGAGGGAGGAACGAAAAAGAGTCTATCGACACTGGTCTAAGATATGGATAAATTTACAATTGGTTTCAGAGCACAATTTAAAATCACAACATGTACACACAAATGACAAAGATCAGGGATATATGTTAGTCAGTACAATTGGAAGGGGGATATCAACCCTAAAAAAATAAAATAAACGGGGTCAGCTCAGAGCCAGCTCAGAGTCAGCTCTCATAGCTCAGTCATGGGGGTCTTACCTGATGCATGGATTGATAATACTTGTCGTTATTATAATTGTATGCTGTTTAATCATTAGATGCCTTAATATGTGTTGTAAAATGGCTATGGCTCGGATGATGCCAGTAGACTCGACCCATCACCAAGAAGACATCCCGTTAATGTACACCACCGACCATGTCGGAGAAGAAGACGACGCGGAAAAAGGGGGTGACAAATATGATGATGTGTTTATATAAGAAATGCAAACAAAACAGCAACCGCAATATTGTTGGTCTGAGGAATTGTTAACATAATTCTTGACCAAGAGGAGGGATTGTTGAGGGAAATTTACATTAGAGGTTATTCATTTATTCATTAAGAATCTCTGTATTTTATTATGTTTAATTATTAGCTTATACCTGCAGTAGTGTGGACTGCTGAGTCATTCTAGACTAGCTTACTCACCACGGCACCACGACAATCTTATTATGCAATGACCTGATAAGTACGGAGATAAGTGCGGTTACTGCCGAGTCATTCTCTAACTGACCTACTGACATCTGCAATGATCCGATTAATTGCTGAGTCATTCTGTTCTGACAAACTGACCGTTAACTATTGAGACACCTGTTATCCTTGTAATTATGGACAAGAAGTTGTGGACCTTAGATAACGAATGGTTTCAGAGGAATGTGATTGGAAGCTAATTGTTGCTAGGGGGCCTAAGTGGTCGTGTATGTAACCCCCCAAGCTAATGAGGAACTAACTAAGTGTGTAAATGTATAAAAGAGGCTAACTGCCGTTGTACAATTGAGAAGGTGACCACGAGCACTGCGGAGTGCCTGGCTTTCTCCCAAAAGCTTTTGCCAATAAATTGACTTGACTCAACTCTTTGGTGTGAATAAGCTATTTACCACTTCAGATCTACGACACCAGGTGCTGCCCCTTCTTGGCTCACTGGAGCAATGCTCAATGGCACCTCATCACTGGAAATAACGATGCTGACACTCGCTGGTCATGACAATCCAGGCGTTGGGTCATCCTGGTCTTGCTCGAGAATATTTGTGTGATCCATTGAGCTGCATAGTGAGATAGTCATCAGCTCCCCTGCTGTTTCACTCTCGAAGCTGTCAATCTCTTCAACATCAGAGTTGATATCATCATACTCATCATCAATATCTTCCCACTCATCATCAATATCTTCATGCTTATCATCAATTTCACTCTCGGAATTGTCATGTTCTTCAACATCAGAGTTAGTATCATCGTACTCATCACCTTTTTAAAAAAATTTAGAGTACCCAATTATTTTTTTCCAATTAAGGGCAATTTAGTGTGGCCAATCCGCCTACCCTGCACATCTTTGGGTTGTGGGGGTGAAACCCACGCAGACACGGGGAGAATGTGCAAACTCCACATGGACAGTGACCCAGGACCAGGATTCGAACCCGGGTCCTCAGCGCCGTAGGCAGCAATGCTAACCATTGTGCCATGTGCCACCCTCTCGTACTCATCATCAATATTTGCCCACTCATCATTAGTATTTTTGAGGATCAGGGATTCAACCACTGGAACCATTTCAGAGGCATGAAACGATGCAATAAGTACCTCTGGAGCGAGCTTCTCTAAGATTGGTACGATGTTGTCTGTGACTAGCTTGTTCAGTAGCTGGTCCTCCGAGGTATCAGCCTCTGTGACCTCAGTTTTTATTTTGGAGCGCACCATCTCAGAGTTCCCACCCTTCTCAGTGTCCAGAGTGCTCTGTGTGTCCCCTGTGACCACCTCATCATTCCTTCCAAACCACTGGAGTAGTACTTCTTGGGCATCTTCATTAAGCCCGTCCTTGCTCCTTGAAGGAGATTTACAAGCAGTTCATACTGGTCTTCATCTGTCTCACCTTTGTGCTTCGGCTTTGTTCTAAATGTTTTAAACGTGCCATTTTTGCCCTCCCTCCAGTCGATCTTACAGCCTGTGCATCCCATGATTTCTGGTTCATTAAAGAATGAAGATTCAAGCTTTTCAGGCCGCGATTCCATCTGATATACTTTTGTGATCCCCTCATTTGTGAAATACTCATTGGGCTCGAACTGAAACTCCAGAGTGAAGCTACTCGGCCTCTCAAGCACTGAACATTTAACATTCACATCTTGCAGATGCTTTAATCCGAGCTTGCCATGCTCCTGTATCATGCCACTGAACACATGCACATTCTTGAAGACTGTTTTTAAAAAAAATTTTAAAATATTTTTATTAAGGTTTTTTAACAACACAATTTTTCCCCCTTACAAACAATAACCCCCCCCCCCCCTCCCCCACCCCGTAACAAAATAACGCAATTCTCCCTGAGCAAGATATGTACATGGCAAGATGGTATATTTACATAGCTTTATACACTGGCTCTTGGCCGCACGTTCCATTTCTCCCCACCCTTCCTGCCATCTCCCGCTCGTCCATCCCCTCAAACAGTCTCTCATTCCCCCCCCCCCCCCCCCCCCCCCCCCCCCCGCCCGCAGGGTTGCTGCTGCTGCTGACCGAACTTCCTCTAACGCTCCACGAGGTATTCTAGGAACGGTTGCCACCGCCTGTAAAACCCCTGCGCAGACCCTCTCAAAGCAAACTTAATTCTCTCCAATTTTATGAACCCCACCATGTTGTTTATCCAGGCCTCCAGGCTAGGGGGCTTCGCCTCCTTCCACAATAGCAAGACCCTTCGCCGGGCTACTAGGGACGTAAAGGCCAGAATTCCGGCCTCTTTCGCCTCCTGCATTCCCGGCTCGTCCACTACTCCAAATATTGCTAGCCCCCAGCTTGGCTTGACCCGGACTTTCACCACCTGGGATATTACTCCCGCCACTCCTCTCCAGAACCCCTCCAGTGCCGGGCATGACCAAAACATATGGACATGGTTCGCCGGGCCCCCTAAACATCTTTCCTCTACTCCAAAGAACCTACTCAGTCTCGCCCTCGTCAAGTGAGCTCTGTGAACCACCTTAAATTGTATCAGACTGAGCCTGGCACACGAGGAGGAGGAATTAACCCTACCTAGGGCATCAGCCCATAACCCCTCCTCAATCTCCTCCCCCAACTCCTCCTCCCATTTACCTTTCAGTTCTTCTACTAGCGCTTCCCCCTCTTCTTTCATCTCTTGGTATATTTCCGACACCTTGCCCTCCCCGACCCGCACACCCGAGATCACCCTATCTTGAACTTCTTGTGCCGGGAGCAACGGAAATTCCCTCACCTGTTGCTTCACAAAGGCCCTCACCTGCATATATCTAAATGCGCCTCCCGGGGGTAACTCAAACTTCTCCTCCAGTGCCCCGAGGCTCGCAAATGTCCCATCAATGAACAGGTCCCCCATTCTTCTAATCCCCGCCCGATGCCAGCCTTGGAACCCCCGTCCATCTTCCCCGGGACAAACCGGTGGTTACCCCTAATCGGGGACCACACCGATGCTCGCATTGCACCCCGGTGCCGTTGCCACTGGCCCCAGATCCTTAGCTTTGCTGCCACCACCGGGCTTCTGGTGTGTTTTGTCGGCGAGAGCTGCAGCGGTGCCGTTACCAATGCTCCCAGGCTCGTTCCTTTACAGGACGCCATCTCCATCCTCTTCCATGCCGCCCCCTCTCCCTCCATGACCCACTTGCGGATCATCGCCACGTTTGCTGCCCAGTAGTAACTCTCTAGGTTAACCCTCCTCGGTCCCTGTTGCGTTCCAAGAACCCTCTTCTAACCCTCGGTGTCTTATTTGCCCACACATACCCCATAATAAACTCCTACCTACTTTCTTGAAAAAGCCCTTGGTGATCACGATGGGGAGGCACTGAAACACGAACAAAAACCTTGGGAGGACCACCATTTTGACCGACTGCACCCTATCCGCCAGCGAGAGTGGGAGCATGTCCCATCTTTTAAAATCCTCCTCCATTTGCTCCACCAACCTCGTCAAATTCAGTTTATGTAGGGCCCCCCAACGTCTGGCCACCTGTATCCCCAGATACCGAAAACTCCTCTCCGCCCTCCTCAGCGGTAGGTCCCCTATCCCTCTTTCTTGGTCCCCTGCCTGTAACACAAAAAGCTCACTCTTCCCTACATTAAGCTTGTAGCCCGAGAACTCCCCAAACTCCTTCAGAGTCTGCATGACCTCCACCATCCCCTCTATTGGGTCCGCTACGTATAGCAGCAGGTCATCCGCGTATAGCGATACCCGTGCTCCTCTCCCCCGCGGACTATCCCCCTCCATTTCTTGGACTCCCTAAGTGATATGGCCAAGGGTTCGATTGCCAGTGCAAACAACAGGGGGCACCCCTGCCTCGTCCCTCGGTAAAACCGAAAGTACTCCGACCTCCGCCGGTTCGTCACTACACTCGCCACCGGGGCGCTATAAAGGAGCTTAACCCATCTGATAAACCCTCCCCCGATTCCAAACCTGCGCAATACCTCCCAGAGGTACTCCCACTCTACTCGGTCAAAGGCTTTTTCCGCGTCCATAGCTGCCACTATCACCGCCTCTCCCTCCTCCGATGTCATCATTATCACGTTCAAGAGCCGTCGCACATTGGTATTTAACTGCCTGCCCTTTATAAATCCGGTCTGGTCCTCATGAATCACCCCCGGGACACAGTCCTCAATCCTCATGGCCAGCACTTTTGCCAATAACTTAGTGTCCACATTGAGGAGCGATATCGGCCTGTACGATCCACATTGCAGTGGATCCTTGTCTCGCTTAAGAATCAAGGAGATTGTCGCCTCCGACATTGTCTGGGGCAGGGTTCCCTCCTCTCTTGCCTCGTTAAAGGTCCTCACTAGCAGCGGGGCCAGCAGGTCCACATATTTTCTATAGAATTCCACCGGGAACCCGTCCGGCCCCTGGGCCTTCCCCGCCTGCATGCTCCCCAAACCCTTGCTCAACTCCTCCAACCCAATTGGTGCTCCCAAACCAAGCGCCTCCTGCTCCTCCACCGTCGGAAACCCCAGCAGGTCCAGAAATCGCCTCAGCCCCCCTTCCCCCCCTGGGGGCTGGGACCTGTACAGCTCTTCATAGAAGGCCTTGAATACCTTATTTATTTTCGTGGCACTTCGAACCGTGGCTCCCCTTCCATCTTTGATTCCCCCTATTTCCCTCGCTGCCGCCCTCTTACGGAGCTGGTGCGCCAGCATCCGGCTAGCCTTTTCCCTGTACTCATAGGTCGCCCCTTGCGCCTTCCTCCATTGTGCCTCCGCCTTGCCCGTGGTCAGTAGGTCAAACTCCGTCTGGAGCCGTCGCCGTTCCCTAAGTAATCTTTCCTCCGGGGCCTCTGCGTATCTCCTGTCCACTTGCAAGATCTCGCTCACTAACCTCTCCCTTTCCATGCCCTCTGTCTTCTCCCTGTGAGCCCTAATGGAGATCAGTTCTCATCTGACCACCGCCTTCAACGCCTCCCATACCACCCCCACTCGCACCTCCCCATTGTCGTTGGCCTCCAAGTACCTTTCAATGCACCCTCTCACCTTCCCACAAACCACGTCATCAGCCAGCAGTCCCACGTCCAACCGCCACAGCGGGCGTTGGTCCCTCTCCTCTCCCAGCCCCATTTCCACCCAGTGCGGGGCATGGTCCGAAACGGCTATGGCCGAATACTCCGTCCCCTCCACTCTCGGAATAAGCGCCCTACCCAGAACAAAGAAATCTATCCGGGAGTAAACCTTATGTACGTGGGAGAAAAAAGAAAATTCCCTGGCCTGCGGTCTTGCAAACCTCCATGGGCCCACTCCCCCCATCTGATCCATAAACCCCCTGAGTACCTTGGCCGCTGCCGGCCTCCTGCCCGTCCTTGACCTGGAGCGGTCCAATGCTGGGTCCAGCACTGTATTTAAGACCCCTCCCATTATCAGTCCTCCTACCTCCAGGTCCGGAATGCGCCCCAACATGCGCTTCATAAATCCAGCATCATCCCAGTTCGGGGCGTATACATTTACCAACACCACCCTCGTCCCTTGCAGCCTACCACTCACCATCACATATCTCCCTCCATTATCCGCTACGATAGTCTTGGCCTCAAATGGCACATGCTTTCCCACCAGAATTGCCACCCCTCTATTTTTTGCGTCTAATCCCGAGTGAAATACCTGTCCTACCCATCCCTTTCTTAACCTGACCTGGTGTGTCTCTTGGAGCATTGCCACGTCTGCCTTCAGTCCCTTCAAGTGCGCGAACACTCGAGCCCTCTTCACCGGCCCATTCAGGCCCCTCACGTTCCACGTTATCAGCCGGATTGGGGGGACCCCCCCCCCCCCCCCCCCCCCACCCTGCCGCCGACTAGCCATCTCCTTTTCTGGGCCAGTCCCTTGTCCGCGCCTCCCTCACTCTCCAGTCCCGCAGCCGGGGGACATTCGTCCCAGCCACCTCTTCTGTGTCCCGTTCTCTTTCGGCCAGTGCAGCAGCAACCCTTTCCCCCCCTCCCTCCCCCTCCCTCCCCTCCCCCCCTTCCCCCCCTTCCCCCCCCCCCGCTAGATCCCCGTCTAGCTTTTTTGCTCCCCCCATATCTCTCCCGTAAGTCAGCTGACCCCTGCTGACCCCTGCTTCTCCCGCCATCCCTTTGACCCCGCCGGGTGGGAATCTCCCAATCAATATATATTCCTTCGTTCCCCTTCCCGCCTTTCGGGGAAAGAAAACCCCGCGCTTTCCAAAGCCTGCCCCGCCCCCCGTGGCGCAGCTCCTGTCGTGGCCTTGTCTCCCTCCCCCAGCCCATATATCATTTCCTGTGCGTGATTGACCCCCTATGTACAACAACCATCATACTTCAACCCTCAAACACCCCCCTCCCACACAAACCCTCAATTAGAGTCCAGCTTTTCAGTTAGTATAAAGGTCCACGCCTCTTCGGGCGTTTCGAAGTAGTGGTGTTGACCATTATGTGTAACCCACAGTCGCGCTGGCTGCAACATTCCAAATTTCACTCCTTTCCAATGCAGCACCGCTTTGGCCCGGTTGAAACCCGCTCTCCGCTTAGCGACCTCCGCGCTCCAATCCGGGTATATTCTGATCTCTGCATTGTCCCACTTGCTGCTACGTTCCCTCTTGGCCCATTTCAGGACCCTCTCTCTGTCCGTAAACCGGTGAAATCTCACCACCATCGCCCTTGGCGGCTCATTTGCCTTGGGCTTCCTCGCAAGCACTCGGTGCGCCCCATCCAGCTCCAGCAATCACGGGGGGGCCTCCGCACCCATCAGCGTCCAGATCATTGTGCCCGCGTATGCCGCGGCATCGGCCCCCTCCACTCCTTCTGGGAGTCCCAGGATCCTCAAATTGTTTCTCCTCGACCTATTCTCCAGGTCTTCGAGTCTTCCCGCCCACGTCTTGTGCAGTGCCTCGTGCCGCTCCACTTTCTCCGCCAGGCCCACGAGCTCATCGTCGTTCATGCTCACTTTTTCCTGGATCTCCTGGATCTTCACCTCTTGGGCTTTCTGGGTTGTTCCAAGCCCTTCAATTATCGCCAGCATAGGCGCCACCATCTCCTTGCGCATCTCCTCAAAACAGCGCTTGATGAACTCCTTCATCTCTTCTTTGTCCGTTGGCGCCGCCATTTTGCTTTTTTTTTTCCTTCTTCTCTCGCTGCTCCAGGGCCGCTTTTTTTGCCGTTTCGCTGCGGGCCGGTCCATGCAGGTCGGTAGGGGACCTTTCTTCTTCCTTCCCCATGGGTTGATTTTCAAAAAAATGCCGTTGGGGCTCCGTTATCGGGCCCGAAAGTCCGTTTTAGCGGGAGCTGCCGAATCGCGCGGCTCAGCTCCGCATCGCCGCAACCCGGAAGTTCCTTGAAGACTGTTAACCAGAAATCTGGAATGCTCTCTGGCTCTTCCATGTCTGTGTCTGATTTGCCATCCTCCACCTGGATTTCTTCTGAATCCTCATCAAATGTGCACACTATGATATCTTGTAGGGATCTGTAGTATTCAGCTGACCACCCTTTTTCGGGATTTTAGTCACTCAACTAAGTTCAAGGATTCACGTACATCAATCCACTCCTATGATGGACCCTGTCGTGCTAGGTACACTCGTCTAACACTGGCTGCAACTGGATGCAGCTTAGATTAGAAAGATACTCCAGACATTGAAGTTAGTTCAATCAGGTTTATTGAACTAATAGCACAGTTAGCACAGTTCTCTGTGAGTTGGACTCTCTGCTAACTTAAGTGTGGTTACTCTGTCTGACTGAACCTGACTAGCTCTTAGCCACGTGGTGCAGGTGTGAGATTGTAACAGCACCCTTGACTGACTCTCTAGATGTTCATCAGTGGAAAGAGGCCTCCATCAGGGATCTTGACCCGAACAGTGTCTGACGGGGATAACACAGGCAAATCGATGGCATGAGCATCATAGCCCTGTTTTTGCCGGTCTCGGAGTTGCTGCATCTTCTGCAGCACCGAGAGGTGATCCAGGTTGGGCACGTGTATGGCTGGAAGTGTCGTTCGCAGGTCCCTGTTCATCAGGAGTTGAGCCGGTGACATGCCAGTGGACAGTGGGGTCGCCCTGTACGCAAGCAGCGCAAGGTGAATGTCAGACGCAGAATCCTCGGCCTTGCAGATGAGCTGCTTCACTATGTGCACCCCTTTCTCAACTTTTCCGTTTGACTGCGGATAGTGTGGGCTGGAAGTGACGTGTTTGAACTGATACGACTGGGCAGAGACCATTCATGGCTGCTGAAGCACGAGCCATTGTCACTCATGACAGTGAGTGGGATACCATGCCTGGAGAACGCCTCCTTACAGGCCTTGATGACTGTCTGAGATGTGAGGTCTGAGAGCTTCATGACTTCAGGGTAATTGGAAAAGTAATCAATGATTAACACGTAACCACGACCATTTGCATGAAAGAGGTCGATGCCAACCTTGGACCATGGAGAGGTTTCGATTTCATGCTGCTGAAGTGTCTCCTTACTCTGCGCTGGCTGGAAGCGTTGACAGGTCGCAGAGTTAAGGACCATGTTCTCGATGTCCTGGCAGATCCCGGGCCAGTAGACAGCCTGCCTGGCTCTGCGACTGCACTTTTCCACACCAGGTGGCCCTCATGGATTTGACGGAGCAGCAGGCTCTGGAGACTGTGTGGAATTACAATCCGATCCAGTTTGAGGAGGATACCATCAACCACCGCCAGGTCGTCCTTCACATTGAAAAATTGAGGGCACTGCACTTTTCGCCAGCCATTGGCTAGGTGTTGCATAACACTCTGCAAGAGGGGGTCTTTGGCTGTCTGCTCACGGATACGAATCACCTTCTCATCAGATGCCGGGAGGGTGCTAGCACACAGCTGCACCTGTGACTCAACCTGTGACTCAATTTGCCGGATGACGTTCAGTGGTTCACTGGGCACGGTGATGGAGCGGGACAGTGTATCGGCAATGATGAGCTCCTTGCCAGGCGTGTAGACCATGTCAAAGTCGTACCTTCTGAGTTTGAGGAGGATGCGCTGCAACCGAGGTGTCATGTCATTCAGGTCCTTGTGGATAATGTGGACCAGGGGCCTGTGATCCGTCTCGACTGTGAATGTCGACAGGCCGTAGACATAGTTGTGAAACTTGAGAATGCCAGTGAGACGGCCCAGGCATTCCTTCTCGATTTGTGCATACCTTTGTTCGGTGGGCGTCATTGTCCTTGATGCGTAGGCAACCGGTGCCCAGGATGAAGTGTCATCGCGTTGCAGCAGGACCGCACCGATGCCATCCTGGCTCGCATCTGTCGAGATTTTTGTTTCCCTGTCTGGGTCGAAAAATGCCAATACGGGTGCAGTGGTGAGCTTGGCTTTCAGCTCCAACCACTCTGCCTGATGGGTCGCCTTCCATTCGAAGGCAGTGGACTTCTTCACTAGGTTTCGTAGGGCCGTGGTGTGTGAGGCCATGTTTGGGATGAACTTGCCCAGAAAATTGACCATGCCCAGGAAGCACAATGCCGCCTTCTTGTCTTCTGGGACCTTCATGGCTGCAACACATATTCATACGCTGCCAATAGTAAAGCCCAACGTTGAATCCGTGCGGATGTAATGGGAGGGATAGCCTTGGGTTTGAAGAGCCCCAGCAATGGTTTATGATATGTTAATACTGTAAAAGTGTGCCTGTAGAGGTATTTATGGAACTTTTTCACTGCAAATACCATGGCAGGTACCCTCCACCTGTTCTTTCTGGGGCGAACCGGTGGTTCCCCTGTAATGGGGTCCATGCCGAGGTCCCAACTTCCCCCCTATGCCGCCTCCACTGCCCCCAAATTTTGAGGGCCACCACCACCACCAGGCTCGTGGTATACCTCCTTGGAGGGAACGGCAGTAGCGCCGTTGCCAGCGCCCCCAGACACGTACCCACACAGGACGCCGTTTCCAGCCTCTTCCATGCAGCCCCTTCCCCCTCCATCACCCACTTGCACACCATTGTCACATTGGCGGCCCAGTAGTACCCGCAGAGGTTGGGCAGCGCCAGCCCCCCCCTATCTCTACTCCGCTCCAGGAACACCTTTCTCACCCTCGGAGTCCTTCGCGCCCACACAAACCCCATTATACTCCTGTTAACCCGCCTGAAAAAAGCCTTCGGAGTAAACACGGGGAGGCACTGGAACAGGAACAAAAACCTTGGGAGCACCGTCATTTTGATTGACTGCACCCTACCCGCCAAGGACAGCGGCAACGCGTCCCACCTCTTGAACTCCTCCGCCATTTGCTCCACCAGCCTTGTAAAGTTAAGCCTATGCAGGGCCCCCCAGCTCCTGGCCACCTGGACCCCCAAATATCTGAAGCTCCTCTCCGCCCTTTTTAGTGGGAGCTCGCCAATCCCCCTCTCCTGGTCCCCTGGATGAACTACGAACAGCTCGCTCTTCCCCATATTGAGCTTGCACCCCGAAAAGTCCCCGAATTCCCTAAGGATCCTCATTATCTCTGGCATTCCTCCCACCGGGTCCGCCACATACAGCAGCAGGTCGTCCGCATAAAGCGACACCCTATGCTCCTCCCCACCCTGCACCAACCCCCTCCAGTTCCTCGACTCTCTCAGTGCCATAGCCAGGGGTTCAATAGCCAGTGCGAAGAGCATGGGGGGGACAGGGGACACCCCTGTCTCGTCCCTCGGTGCAACCGAAAGTACTCGGAACTCCTCTTATTTGTGGCCACACTCGCCATCGGGACCTCATACAACAGCCTAACCCACCTGACAAACCCCTCCCCAAACCCGAACCTCTACAGCACCTCCCACAGGTACCCCCACTCTACCCTATCGAAGGCTTTCTCAGCGTCCATCGCCACCACTATCTCCGCCTCCCCCTCCCTCGCCGGTATTATGATAACGTTCAAAAGCCACCGCACATTCGCGTTCAACTGTCTCCCCTTCACAAACCCCGTCTGGTCTTCATGGATGATCTGCGGAACACAATCCTCAATCCTCGTGGCTAAGACCTTCGCCAGCACCTTGGCATCTACATTTAGCAAGGAAATCGGTCTGGAAGACCCACATTGCAGGGGATCCTTGTCCCGCTTCAGGATCAAGGAGATCAGTGCCCGGGACATCGTCGGGGGTAAAGCCCCCCCCCCTCCCTTGCCTCATTAAAGGTCCTAACTAACAGCGGGCCCAACAGGTCCATATATTTTTTATAGAACTCGAACGGGAAACCGTCCGGCCCCGGTGCCTTCCCCGCCTGCATGCTTCCTATACCTTTGATCAGCTCCTCCAGCCCAATCGGGGCCCCCAGTCCCGCCACCAGTCCCTCTTCCACCTTTGGAAACCTCAATTGGCCCAGGAAACGGCCCATCCCACCCTCCTCCCGTGGGGGCTCGGATTGGTACAATTCCTCATAAAAGTCCCTGAAGACCCCATTGATGCCAACCCCACTCCGCACCACGCTCCCTCCCAGTCCTTAACTCCCCGCTCTCCCTAGCTGCGTCCCGCTTCCGAAGCTGATGCGCCAGCATCCGGCTTGCCTTTTCCCCATACTCGTAGACCGTCCCCTGGGCCTTTCTCCACTGCACCTCCGCATTCCTGGTGGTCACCAGGTCGAATTCGGCCTGGAGGCTGCGCCTCTTCCTCAACAATCCTTCCTCAGGTTCTTCCGCATACCTCCTGTCTACCCTCACCATCTCCCCCACCAGCCTCTCCCTCTCCCCCCCGCTCCCCTCCACTCCTTGTGGGCCCTGATGGAGATCAGCTCTCCCCTTAACACCGCCTTCAGTGCCTCCCATACCATTCCCACTCGGACCTCCCCGTTGTCGTTGGTCTCCAAGTACCTCTCTATACTTCCTCGGACCCACTCGCTCACCTCCTCGTCCGCCAACAGCCCCACCTCCAAGCGCCACAGCGGGCGCTGGTCCCTCTCCTTCCCCATCTCCAAGTCCACCCAATGCGGGGCGTGGTCCGAAATGGCTATTGCCGAATACGCGGTATCCTCTACTCTCGCTATCAGCACCCTACTCAAAATGAAAAAGTTGATTCGCGAATAAGCCTTATGGACATGTGAGAAGAATGAAAATTCCCGAGCCCCCGGCCTTGCGAATCTCCAAGGGTCCACCCCTCCCATTTGGTCCATCAATCCCCTCAACACTCTAGCTGCCGCCGGCTTCCTACCCGTCCTAGACCTGGAGCGATCCAGTGCCGGATTCAACACCGTGTTAAAGTCTCCCGCCATTATCAGGCCCCCCACTTCCAAGTCTGGGATCCGACCCAACATACGCCACATAAAACCCGCATCGTCCCAGTTGGGAGCATACACATTGACCAGTACCACCCTCTCTCCCTGCAACTTACCACTTACCATTATGTACCTACCGCCATTATCAGCCACAATGCTCGACACCTCGAATGACACCTTCTTTCCCACCAAGATCGCCACCCCTCGATTTTTGGCATCTTGCCCCGAATGAAACACATGACCTACCCACCCTTTCCTCAGTCTTACCTGGTCTGACACCTTCAGGTGTGTCTCCTGGAGCATAACCACATCCGCCTTGAGCCCCTTCAGGTGCGCGAACACGCGAGCCCGCTTAACCGGTCCATTCAGTCCCCTTACATTCCAGGTTATCAGCCGGATCAGGGGGCTACACGCCCCCCTCCCCTGCCGACTAGCCATAACCCCTCCTCGGCCAGCCACGCGCCCGCACCCCACACCCGGCCCATTCCCCACAGCGGCATACCCCCGTCTCGACCAACCCCCCACTCGCTCCAGCTCCTCCTTGACCTTAGCAGCAGCAACTCGACCCCCCCCCCCCCCCCCCCCCCCCCGGGCTAGGACCCAGCCTAGTTGGTTTACTCCCCCCATTGCACTTCCGCAAGGCAGCTGACTCCTGCTGATTCCGGCCCCTCCCGCCTCCCCTTCGACTCCTCCCATTGTGTGGCACACCCTCCTCTCCCGCTCCCCATCCACAGGCTCTCCCCCTCCCCCCTCCGTTCTAAGCGTGGGAAACAATCCTCGCTTCCCGGCCCCCCCCAGTCTTCGGCGCGGGAAAAAAGCCCGTGCTCTCCACCTACCAGGCCCCGCCACCAACCAAAACAGTGCCCAACCCGCCCCATCCCCCCTCCCCAACCCGAAAGAGAAAAACACAGAGAAAAAGAAACCCAAAACAATGCAAAGGCCCCCCCCCACCCCCGAACCAAAAATAGGCATAACATATCCACCGCAGTCCCCATCGCCCATCCCGACCCTCAGTCTGTGTCCAGCTTCTCGGCCTGAACAAAGCCCCATACCTCCTCCGGAGACTCAAAATAATGGTGCCGGTCCTTGTAGGTAACCCACAGTCGCGCCGGCTGCAACATGCCAAACTTCACCCCCTTCCTGTGCAGCACCACCTTCACTCGATTGTACCCGCCCCTCCCCTTCGCCACCTCCGCACTCCAGTCCTGATATATCTGAACCTCCGCTTTCTCCCACCTGCTGCTCCTCTCCTTCTTGGCCCACCTGAGCACACACTCCCGATCGACGAACCGATGGAACCGCACCAGCACCGCCCGCGGAGGCTCGTTGGCCTTGGGCCTCCTCGCCAACACTCTATGGGCCCCTTCCAGCTCCAGGGGCCCCTGGAAGGACCCCGCTCCCATCAGCGAGTTCAACATGGTGACCACATAGGCCCCCACGTCCGGCCCCTCCAGCCCCTCCTGGAGGCCCAGAATCCGCAGATTCTTCCACCTCGACCAATTCTCCATCTCCTCGAACCGCTGCTGCCATTTCTTGTGGAGCGCCTCGTGCACCTCCACCTTTACCACCAGGCCTAAGATCTCGTCCTCATTGTCAGAGATCTTTTGTTGAGCCTCTCGGATCGCCACCCCCTGTGCCGTCTGTGTCTCCAGCAGCTTATCAATAGAAGCCTTCATCGGCTCTAGCAGGTCCGTTTTAATCTCTCTGAGGCAGCGCTGGATACCCTCCTGTTGCTCCTGTGCCCACTGCCTCCACGCTGCCTGGTCTCCACCCACCGTCATTTTGTCCTACTTCCCTCCCTTCTTCTGTTCCACCACCACCTTTTTTGTCGCCCCGCTCCTAGTTAAAGCCATATACTGACGGGGAGCTATTATTAACTCCTTCCCACACCGAGAAACGTCGAAAAAGTGCCCTTGGGGGCCCTGAAAAGAGCCCAAAAGTCCGTTTTTGCGGGAGCTCCCGAATGTGCGACTTAGCTCCGCATAGCCGCAACTGGAAGTCTTGAGAGGGAATCCTTTTGGCAGTGTTCGCTTCACCAACCTGCCCCAAAAAGTCTGTGGAATCTCCGGAAAAAGGTCTGAGAGTCCATTCCAGACGGGAGCTGCAGAATGCGCGACCTACTCCTCCATGGCCGCCACCGGAAGCCTCGTCCCCGCTTCTTCAGTGGCCTTGGTAGATCTTTTCACAGTTATTCCCTCTGCTGCTAGAATTCACCTTTAATAAAGGCCCTCAAGTCAGCTTGCAGCTTTAAGCTTGCCCTTCCCCCGCCTGCATGCTGGAAAAGGCTCTGTTTATCCTGCAGTTACAGCCACATCTTTTACTGTTTCTGCCGGGTCTGGTAACCAAGAGACATACCATTCCTGGGGGACACTGTCGGGGGAATGTTGCAGTCTTCTTCCCACACCGGGAAATGTCAAACAAATGCCGTGGGAGCCCTGTAAAGAGCCCAAATGTCCGTTCCAAGCGGGAGCTACCGAACATGCGACCTTACTCTGCATAGCCGCACCCGGAAGTCGTACTGTTTTATTTAATAACTTATTCCTTGTTGACTGGCTAGAATCTATAATTTAGTAGTGTAAATAAATCAGCTTTGTTCAATAACTCAGCTTGATGTTCTTTGTTAACACTACGTTCTCAAGTCATCTTAAAAGACCCAACAGAGAACATCACAACCTCGGCGGCTGAAAATTGGCGGAGCACCTCGTTGAGGTTCCTCAAATGTTCCTGGACCAATGTCCCCGTGATCAGTACAGTACGTTGTCAAGTTAAACCGTGACGTGCAGTAATCCTCGCAGTATGTTTTTCATTCTCCGTTGGAATATTACACAGGTCAATGATATCCTGAAAGGCAATTTGCTATAATCATGCAAGTCCCGATGTGTATTTACTGTCATGTATTTTCGGGATCCTGGGTCCAAGACCAGCTGAAGGTAAGTATGGCTCATTTCGAGCTTCGTGAAAGTCCACGTGAAGGTCCTCAATCCGCGTTACTGGCTAACGGTCCAAACGGGAAACCAGCCCCTTTTGGAAAAGCTCAGGGAATATTGCTCTTGTGGCGCCGGTCCATCGGGTGCTTTCGGCAAATCCTCTGACAATCAAGCCGGAGATGTTTCAGCCAATCCCGACCCAATAAACTGGCCACCACCTCGCACCATGTGACATGCGGATTGCTGCCCTAACTCGACGGGAACCACCGAGGTGCCGACGATTGCCAACAGTTCTCTGGTATGGATGACTCTCGAGAGGGTTATAACAATAGTGCTGTGTAGTTTCTGGTGTTCTGTAAAGTTGCCGAAGTCCATAGGGAGTAGTATGGCTCTGATCAAGGACTTCAATCTGGCTTCAAGGGTGCCCATACATTGGTGCAATAGTTTGCATTCACCTTAACCGTAGCATGATAGCCAATGCTATTCCCTTGTTTAATAAAGGGAGCAGGGTCAATCCAGCAAATTGTAGGTCGGTGAGCCTGACATCAGTGATGGGGAAGCTTTTGGAAAAGATACTGAGGGACAAATGCACGTTTGGAGGAAAATCAATTAGTAAGTGACAGACAGCAATGTTTTGTATGGGGAACGTCATGTTTCACCAACTTGATTGAATTTTTTGAAGAGAGAACAAAGAAACTTGATGAGGGAAGGGCTGTGGATGTAGTTTATATGGACTTTAGTAAGGTGTTTGCAAGGTCCCACATGGCAGACTGGTATAAAAACTAAAATCACATTTGGGGTGGGCTGGCTAGATGTATACAGAACTGGCTTGGTTAGAAGACAGAGAATAGCAGTGGAAGAGTATTTTTCTGGATGGAGATCTGTAGCTAGTGGTATTCCGCAGGAATCAGTGATGGGACCGCTGTTGTTTGTAACATATATAAAATATCTGGAGGAAAATGTGGGTGTTCTGATTAGTAAGTTTGTGGATGACACAAAGATTGGCAGAGTTGCTGATAGTGCTGAGGATTGTCAGAGGATACAACAGGATGTAGATAGATTGGAGGCTTGGGCACAGAAATGGCAGATGGAGTTTAATCCGGATAAATGCAAGGTGATGTGTTTTAGACAATCAAATCTAGGTATGAATTATACTGTAAATAGCAGAACCCTTAGGAACATTAACAGACAGAGGGATCTGGGCATGCAGGTCCACGGTTCTCTAAAAGTGGCAACACAGGTGGCCAAGGTGATTAAGAAGGCATATGGCATGCTTACGTTCATCAGCCGGGGCATTGAGTGCAAGAGTTGGGAAATCATGTTGCAGCTATATAAAACCATGGGTAGGCCGCATTTGGAGTATTGTGTGCAGTTCTGGTCACCACATTATCAGAAGGACGTAGAAGCTTTGGGGAGTGCATAGAAGGTTCACCAGGATGTTGCCTGGTCTCGAAGGTGTTGGCTATGAGGAGAGTTTGAATAAACTAGGATTGTTTTCACTGGAACGACGAAGGTTGAGGGGAAACCTGGTAGAGGTCTACTAAATTATGAGGGGCATAGACAAGGTGGATAGTCAGAGGCTTTTTTCCAAGGGTGGGAGTGTCAATTACAAGGGGGTACAGGTTCAAGATGAGAGGGGGATAGTTTAAGGGAGAGGTGCGGGGTAAGTTTTACATGCAGAGAGTGGTGGGTGCCTGGAATGCGCTGCCAGAGGATGTGGTGGAAATAGGCACATTACCAACAATTAAGAGGCACCTGGATGGATACATGAATAGGGAGGAAACAGAGGGATACAGTCTGAGTGAGGGCAGAAGGTTTTTTTTTAGTTAGGGCATCATGATTGGCACAGGCTTGGAGGGCCGAAGGGCCTGTTCCGGTGCTGTACTTTTCTTTGTTCTTTGTTTCTTGATAGGGACAATAAGCAGAGGCGACAAAGTGCGGGACAAACTGCTGGAAGGGTAAGGAGGAGGATGGGAGAATGGTTCTCAGAAGAATGTCATACTGGCCCAGAGTATTAAGGGAATGATTCATGTACTTGAGTCAGATGTCTGTGCTTCAGTAAAATCTGAAATCTGCCACCTGTTACAGCCAGAACTGCAGCCTCAGGACAAGACAAAGGCAGCATTGAGAGTGGCTGTGAACGTAACCATGGCCATGAAATTTTATACATTAAACCTCTTCCAGAATGGTGCCTCAACACCCTCAGCAATCTGTTGGGGGACAAATTGTAGGACTGTATTGAGAAGCTCTAAACCCCTTGGAACGCGAGTGTCTGCAGCCATGATGGCAGTAGTCTGAGCAGCTTTACAGCAAGCTGACCTTAAATGACTGATATCTGAGCTTCGCTGCAGCACTCAGATGGTGCTTGGCTTCTGCATGTGCTCAAACAGAAGCTGAGACTTTGGCTTTTGCACACTACATGGTTCAGTCATAACTGTGTTAATGAAGTTGGCCACCATTTTCATGCTGTGAAGGCTGGGCTCCAAACTCTGCGCAAAGGCGTGTGTCAGGTGGCTGTCCCACTCCTCCATTCTCCTTGACGTTGACTGTTTGTCAATGTACCAAGCATTTCATTGTGTACACTGTTTGGTTTTCTTCTGTAGGCCCATCAAGCTCCTCATGGGGGTCCTATCGTGCAGAACTCATTTGTGTCCTCACCACGCTGTGTTACCCTTGGCCCTGTCATGGCTGCAGCCCACTCATGTCCAGAGACACAGCACATGCAGACCCCATCTCAAAACCATCCTCTGTGATATAAGCAGTGTCAATATTTGAACCGCTTGCTGCGAGTGTGAGAGCCAGTGATGTGTTTCTTCATCGTCACCCTCTTCTTGCTCCTGGCTTGCTCTTCCACCACTGACTGGGTTGCAGTTCTTGGATACCTGACAATTGTTGGGGCGCGGGGGGGGGGGGGGGGGGGTGGGGGAAGCAAAAGGTACATGCTTATCTACAGCTCGTAAATCAAAAGAAATTGTGAGATGAGGAGGAAATGGGATGTGAGAAGGTGGATTAGCTATGAGGATACCATCATCTTTGATGATCTTAGCCCCGCCAGTGACCACAACCTTCAGCAAGGGGAACTTCAATGAGAGAGCGTCCATCGGTAAGGACATGCAAAGGTATTTATCCCCCACTGGTTAGCTCTTGTTGCCTCTGACCATGTGCCAACTTGCCCTGCAAGAGAGAGGGAGTGTGTGCAATATGCTTGGCTGATGTGGCTGTGATGGTTGATTTGCTGGCAGTGTGTGCAAGTTGTGAGATGTGGGTGTGAGCCTTGTAGCAGTGAGTGAGGTGGAGACAAAGCTATGTATTTTGTGCGTGAGTCACGGTGGATAGAGATTGTTGGTAGGTGAGTGCTGGGTGTGTGGTGCATTGAGCAGGTTTGTAAGGCTAGTGATGCAGTTGGTGCGATATGGCATTTGAAAATATGTTCATTGGTCTTGATCACCCATGTGAGGTCACTGAACTGTTGGCAGCACTGCATTTAGGTTCAAGGGGTTTGACTCCGCGCATCGACCACCATGGGTTGTCTGCTCCCACTACTTTCACAACATTTGTCTGAGGTCCTGCTGGCTCCTTGTGGATCTCCTTGGATAAGAACCTTGGATAAAGCTGTCTCCCCAGTTGTGCCATAATTCACTCTTCCTCCTGCTCAGACTCTCTTCCACTAGCAGCTCCAAAGGCTGCTCCAGGCAGAACATGCCTCACTTTCAAGAAGTGCAGGCTGGCTTTCAGCACAGTACGAAGTCTTACAACACCAGGTTAAAGTCCAACAGGTTTGTTTCGATGTCACTAGCTTTCGGAACGCTGCTCCTTCTTCAGGTGAATCAGGTGCTCCTTCCTCACCTGATGAAGGAGCTGCGCTCCGAAAGCTAGTGACATCGAATCAAACCTGTTGGACTTTAACCTGGTGTTGTAAGACGTCTTACTGTGCTCACCCCAGTCCAACGCCAGCATCTCCATATCATGGCTTTAAGTAGCCATGATGTGGAGATGCTGGCGTTGGACTGGGGTGAGCACAGTATTACAACACCAGGTTAAAGTCCAACAGGTTTATTTGGAATCACTAGCTTTCGGAGTGCAGCTCCTTCATCAGGTGAGTGAAGGCTTTAAGTCGTGCAGGCTAGCTTCACATGGTGCCAACAAACTTGAGCCGCCTGCTGAGGTATGAAGTTACTCATGTTGCAATTAGCATTAGATGCGCACAGCAACCACGCAAATTAGCAGGCATTTTTTATCATAGAATTTACAGTGCAGAAGGAGGCCATTCAGCCCATCAAGTCTGCACCGGCTCTTGGAAAGAGCACCCTACCCAAGGTCAACACCTCCACCCTATCCCCATAACCCAGTAACCCCACCCAACACTAAGGGCAATTTTGGACATTAAGGGCAATTTATCATGGCCAATCCACCTAACCTGCACATCTTTGGACTGTGGGAGGAAACCGGAGCACCCGGAGGAAACCCACGCATACACGGGGAGAACGTGCAGACTCTGCACAGACAGTGACCCAAGCCAGAATCGAACCTGGGACCCTGGAGCTGTGAAGCAATTGTGCTATCCACAAGGCTACCGTGCTGCCCTAACACTTTATTTTGACATAAAGTTGACATGCTGCCTGCATTGGAAGCAACAAACAGGGACTAGTGGAGCATTGTGATCTCAGTTTCCACTTTTGGGTCTGTAGAAATTTGCCTCAAAATGTCTTAATAGTTGTAAACAGATGTAGCATAGCAATCAAGTTCTGAAACATTTAAAAATGGATTTCTATAGAGTAATTGCTGTGGCTTCTGGTATGCACGTGGGTGGAATTTTCCGGAACAAAATGGCAAAGTGTCATTTTTGGATAGAAAAGTGGTGGTTTGTGGGACTGAGGTGACATTCCAGCGCAGTGGTAAGAAGAATCATCAGCTCCATTGGCTCCTTACTGACCTGCGAGGGAGGAGAGAGAGAGAGAGGGAGGGAGCAGATTAGTGTCACAGCCGCTTAACAGCAGTACCTCCCCTGACCCTTTGGCCTCCGGGACCTGGAAGCAGCCAGTCCCACAACTGATCCGGCAGCTACAGTTCACTCACACCTCAAGTGCCCTCCCTTCTCCATAGCATGAGTGGCCCCGTCATGCCTTTGCCCAGTCAAAGGCACCTTTGGCCTCCTGTCTAGTTCTCCCCTCCTTATACTCTACCTCACTGGTGGTTCTGACAGGAAATTTATATGCTGGCACATCCCTAATGGGCAGGGTCAACTGGATGGTAATGTCCACCTTGGGGGCTGATGGATCCTCACTGGCAGGCGTTAGGGTCCAGCACATAAGCAAACCCAGTGCCTCTCGATCTTGTGCACTTATACATTGAGCATTGAACCGTGAGTATTCATCCCATTCCTTGAGTTTGTACACTTATGATGTTCCTCGAGTTTGAACGATTTTATGTATCCTCGAGTTTGTACAATCTTGCTGCGAGCAGGGCTCGAACCTATGGGGAGGAGGGAACCCCTTTGGATTTCAAGTCCAACCCTTAACCACTCGGTCATCACAGATACATCCTATCCTTGAGTTTGAACCTGTGGGCAGCTGACATTGTTGAGGGTTACACTTGATGGCCAATTAGTTTGACGAGCATTAGTCCCTGGAATGTTAGAGGGCACAATTGCTTTCTGCTTCAGGGATAGGCAAAGTTAAAAGGCACCCTTCATACTCAAGCTGCATCATTCAGAGATCTCATTGCTGTCATGCCTCAACACTTAAGATTCCTGGACAGCTACTACAGAGTTCTGGACAGCCAATCCCCCCTCCCAGTACCCAGAAGGCACCATTTTGCCTTCTGTTTCAGGATCTCACCCACCCAGCCCATTAGGCCTGCCTCCTTGACTCTCATCACACCCTACCACCCAGCCATGTGGCCTGCAGCCGCAGCCACCCCATGCCACAGTCAGCAGACTAACACAGCGTTCTAAGAACTTTTAAACAGCACAGGCAGCAGACTTCAGGTTCACCCACAGGAGCCGCAATCCCATCCCAGTAACCACCTGTGGTGAATATACAATTACTGATAATTCACCAGTGCACTGTGTTATGTTATTAACCCTGTGGGCTCCACCTATGGGCCATTGTGTGGCTTCACCCACAGGGGATATGTTGGGGCATGTACGGGCTCTGCCCCTGGCTCCACCCCCTTTACAGGAAGTATAAGAGCTGCTGACCTGCGGGGCCGCCTTCAGTATTGTACCGGTCACGGGCAGGCTCAGTTCTAAGCTGATTAAAACCACCGTTTACTTCTCCACGTGTCTGCAAGTGAATTGATGGTTGCATCAATTTAATCAGCTTAAAATACTACGATGGAATCAGCCCTCAAACCTGGCAGACTGGAACTCGATCCACAGGCCGCGGAGGCAAAATAAATTTTTTGACATTGGCTTCGATGCTTCAAGGCCTATCTCGCCGTGTCGTCTACGCCATCAACACTGACGAACAGAAGCTGAGCCTCCTCCATGCACGGGTGAGCCATCGCATTTCTGTCCAGCTCGACGAAGCCGCTTCCTATACAGAGGCCCTCGCACTACTCGAACGCCTCTGTACGGCCTGTGAACGAGGTATACGCGCGACACGTCTTCACCACTCGCCGCCAGCGCCCCGTGGAGTCGCTAGATGATTACCTACGTGACCTCAAAGCCCTCGCGCGCAACTGCAACTACTAGGCCGTTACGGCCACTCCACATGGAGCTCGCCGTCCGAGACGTTTACGTGCTGGGGGTCCGATCGAACTATGTGAGACAGCGCCTGCTCGAAAAAGGGGCCCAGGACCTGGACGACACGGTAAAACTGGCTACCTCTCTGGAGGCCGCTTTTCAGAGCCTTACTGCGATCCCGGCCGATCACGCGATCCTCTCGTGGTCCCCGACCCGAGACTACCCCAGGCCTGTGCCACGCGGCCGCCCGCCCATCATGGGGGGCTATCCTGTTACTTTTGCGGCCAGTCCCAACACGCCCGACTGCACTGCCCGGCCCGCAACGCGAACTGCAGCAGCTGCGGGCGAAAAGGACACTTCGCCAAGGTCTGACTGGTCCAAGAACTCGAACTCACAGACCCGATCCACAGACTCACAGGCCCGCAGACCCCGCAAAGTGGCAGCGTGCCTGCCGACTCCGCCTCCGCATAACATGTGCGACTCATGGGGGCCGCCATCTTGGCCATCCTCCCCCACGTGGCCGGTCATGTGCGATCCATGGGGGCCGCCATCTTGGGTGCCATCTTCCTCACCGCCTGCCACGCTCGACCAACAGGGGCCGCCATCTTGGCCGCCATCTGCTACGCTGCTCGACGTGTACGACCTACACGGACAGCCATCGCGGAGCCGCCCCAGCACCTCCGATCACACCGCCGGCTATCCACACCTCAGCGCGGTCACCCTGGACCAGTCGCGACCTAAGCACCTCCGGAGCTCCATGATGGCCGTCCGGGTTAACGGGTACAAGGCACCTTGCCTTTTCGACTCCGGGAGCACAGAGAGCTTCATTCACCCGGACGCTGCTCGCTCCCAATATTCCCGACGCAACAAACCGTATCCCTCGCCTCTGGGTCACACTCGGTGCACATCCAAGGGTGCACTACTGCAACCCTAGCGATCCAGGGCGCTGAGTACACTAATTTTCAACTATATGTGCTCCTAGACCTCTGCGCTCCTCTCCTTTTGGGACTCGACTTCCAGTGCAACCTCAGGAGCCTAACTCTTAAGTTCGGGGGGCCCCTGCCCCTGCTCACCATATGCAGCCTCGCGACCCTAAAAATCGACCCCCCCCCCCCCCCTCTTCGCAAACCTCACCGCCGATTGCAAGCCAGTTGCCACCAGAAGCAGGCGGTATAGCATGCAGGACAGGACGTTCATTAGGTCCCAGATCCAGCGTCTCTTGCGGGAGGGGGTCATAGAGGCCAGCAATAGCCCCTGGAGAGCTCAGGTGCTGGTCGTCAAGACCGGGGAAAAATTCCGGATGGTGGTTGATTACAGCCAGACCATTAACCGGTTTACGCAACTCGATGCGTACCCCCTTCCCCGGATTGCGGACATAGAACATAGAACAGTACAGCGCAGTACAGGCCCTTCGGCCCTCGATGTTGCGCCGACCTGTGAAACCACTCTAAAGCCCATCTATACTATTCCCTTATTGGTAAATCAGATCGCGCACTACCGCGTGTTCTCCACGGTGGATCTGGTCTGCATACCACCAGCTCCCAATCTGCCCGGAAGACCGCCACTGCATGGCATTTGAGGCAGACGGCCACCTTTTCCATTTCCTCCAGGTCCCCTTTGGCGTCACGAACGGGATTTTGGTGTTCCAACGAGCGATGGACCAAATGGTGGACCAGTATGGGATGCGGGCCACGTTTCTGTACTTGGACAATGTCACCATCTGCGGCCATGATCAGCAGGACCAGGACGCCAACCTCCACCGATTTCTCCAAACCGCCCAAAAACACAACCTCACCTACAACAAGGAGAAATGTGTTTTCCGCACAACCAGGCCACCCATCCTCGGCTACGTCGTGGAAAACGGGGTCCTAGGGCCCGACCCTGACCGTATGCGCCCCCTCCTACAACTCCCTCTCTCTCACTGTCCCAAGGCCCTGAAGAGGTGCCTTGGATTTTTCTCCTATTACGCCCAGTAGGAGGATAAAGCCCGCCCACTATTTAAGGCCACCCTCTTTCCACTGGCAGCCCACTGGCAGCCGAGGCCCGCCAGGCCTTCAACTGCATCAAGGCGGACATCGGCAAAGCTGCGATGCGCGCGGTGGATGAGTCCGTCCCCTTCCAGGTGGCGAGCGACGCCTCAGAGGTCACTCTCGCCGCCACCCTCAACCAAGCAGGCAAACCGGTAGCGTTTTTTTCACACACCCTCACCACCTCCGAAATTCGACACACTTCGGTCAAAAAAGAAGCCCAAGCCATCGTGGAAGCCGTGCGGCACTGGAGGCACTACCTCACTGGTAGGAGGTTTACCCTCGTCACCGACGAACGATCGGTTGCCTTCATGTTTGACAATACGCAGCGGAACAAGATCAAGAATGATAAGATCTTGAGGTGGAGAATCAAACTCTCCACCTATAACTACGATATAGTATATCGTCCTGGGAAGCTCAACGAGCCCCTAGATGCCCTGTCCGGCGGCACATGCGCTAGCGCGCAAAATGACCGACTACGGGCTATCCACGATGACCTCTGCCACCCAGGGGTCACCCGGCTCGCCCATTACATCAAGGCCCGCAACCTGCCCTACTCCGCTGAGGAGGTCAGAGCTATAACCAGAGACTGCCAAATCTGTGCGGAGTGTAAACCGCGCTTCTATTGACCGGATAAGGCCCACCTGGTAAAGGCATCCCGGCCCTTTGAACGCCTCAGTATCGATTTCAAAGGGCCCGTCCCCTCCAATAACCGCAACACCTACTTCCTTAACATCACAGATGAGTTCTCCCGCTTCCCGTTTGCCATCCCCTGCCCTGATATGACCACCCCCACTGTCATTAAAGCCCTGCATAGTGTCTTCACCCTGTTTGGTTTCCCCAGTTTATGTCCACAGCGACAGGGGCTCGTCGTTCATGAGCGACGAACTGCGTCAGTACCTGCTCAGTAAGGGCATCGCCTCGAGCAGGACTACCAGTTATAACCCCAGGGGAAACGGGCAGATGGAGAGGGAGAACGCGACGGTCTGGAAGACCGTCCTACTGATCCTACGGTCCAGGAATCTCCCAGTTTCTCACTGGCAGGAGGTCCTCCCCGATGCGCTCCACTCTATTAGGTCCCCCCCTTTGCACGGCCACAAACCAGACTCCTCATGACCGTTTGTTGGTTTTCCCTAGGGAAGCTACCTCAGGGGCCTCGCTTCCATCCTGGCTGATGACACCGGGTCCAGTCCTCCGAAAACATGTTCGGAGCCATAAGACCGACCCCCTGGTAGAGAGGGTCCAGCTCCTGCACTCCAACCCACACTATGCGTACGTCGAACACCCCGATGGCCGGCAAGATACCGTCTCCTTCCGGGACCTGGCACCCGCAGGCTCTAACACCACTCCCACTACTGCATCCCCCACACTATGTCCCGTCCAACCTACCATGTTCAGCGCCCCCCACCCCTATATGGTTCCCGCGCTCCCTCCCACCCGTCGCACCGGTCCACAGGAATGAAGTTCCGGAAGAGCCGCTCCCGGAGTCCACGCCTGTGCCTGCTCCGGACCCACTTCCACAGCCACCTGAAGCGGCTGCAACAACAGTGCTTCGGCGGTCGCAGCGTACGATCCGGGCACCGGACCGACTGAATCTATGAGCCCGTCACACCCGCCGGACTTCATTTTTTAATCAGGGGGTGAATGTGATGAATGTATAATTACCGATAATTCACCAGTGCACTGTGTTATGTTATTAACCCTGTGGGCGCTACCTATGGGCAATTGTGTGGCTTCACCCACGGGGGATATGTTGGGGCATATACGGGCTCCGCCCATGGCTCCACCCCCTTTACAGGAAGTATAAGAGCTGCTGACCTGCGGGACCGCCTTGTACCGGTCACAGGCAGGCTCAGTTCTAAGCTGATTAAAACCACGGTTTCCTTCTCCATGTGTCTTCGAGTGAATTGATGGTCGCATCACCACCGACCCTGCACATCTCTGGACAGCCCCGAGCCTTGCAACACCACCCCCTCGAGAGTGGTCCCTTGTCCCCGGTGCTAGTTGTAGAGAGTGGTGCTCCCCTCCTTCTTTCCTCCCGGAGTTCATGGCACCTCGCTCCCATTTTTAAAAAACAGTAGTAATTTGCGCCAGCATGCTGTCATGTGTGGGGGATGTGATTACCCAGTGAGGGCTGAAGATGCAATGTTAATCAGGGTAACTGTATTGCAATGCATTCAAATTGATGCAAATCAGGTTTGCCCCATTCCTGGGCAAGAACCTGACCATGCCTTCACGGGGGGTGCGTGACTGGGAAAATCGTATTGCAAATTCTTGGCAGTGCAAATACTGGTTTTGGCCTCTCGTGAGATTTTGCGGCCATGACAGGATTTACGCCCGTGACTAACGGACCAGCTTAATCCTGCCTTTAAAAATTTGATTTTGATATTGTGTGGGACTTCTCAGGGTTCATTGCTAGCCCTGTGCTTTTATTGGAATGAAAGTTCACTTTCTTATTGAAATAATCCAACATGTGACTCTTAAAGAGGGAAGTAACCAGTAATGGAATTTCACATAGAACAAATCTCCATGATAATATGTTGAATAGTGCCAATGCATAAATTGACATAAGTATGTGGTTTTGGATCACACTTGATTTTATGCTGACCATTACAGCATCAAAGCATTTCTTCTTAATTTTACAAGCACGACTTTTACAAAATGTACTCCAATCTACAATTTCTACAGAATTCCTTATCTATCAATCTTATCCTCTCCCTCCTCCTCTATAATTCCTTCTGCGTCCCTCCTTGCTCTGCATTGCTGAGCCTAGGGTCAGATGTGAACTGTGTATTTTCTTAAATCTGATTTTTAAATGCTTTGTTAACCTTTCTAAGTGTTTATCTCTTACTCTTTCTTTTCATATCCATGTATTACAATTGTGAAAGCTCACAGAGTCATCAGCAAAATGATGCAGCTCCTTTAAAATAGCTTCACTGTTAACAATTTAATATAGCTTTGTTTTGGCTTGTTTAAAATAGAATCAGATGCTCTTAGGTTATATGTTATTCAGCCCGCCATGTTTCTGCCAGCCAAAAATCAGCTATCCAGCCTATTATCACTTTCCAAGTCTTGGCCCGTAACCCTGAAGGCCACAGCACTTCAAATGCATTTCCAATTTGCTGTATTCATGTTTCTTTGTTTTACAGTTTTGAATACCCATGTCCTTACTAGTTTCTTGGAGACAAACTTATGCAAATGGTGTGACTATACTAACCCAATATGTGAAGACAAAGTGTGTTACAGCAATTGTACCTTGAACTCCTACTGTGCGAGTTCAGAGGAAATTTGCGTTGCCATTTGGTAAGTCGTAGTTTTCAATTTGGTGCAAAACGTGTATTTTGTATGAATTATCTGAAGTTTACATTTTTTTTTTAAATCGTGTCACGAGCTAGGCCAGCATTATTATAATCTTTTATTGTCACAAGCAGGCTTACATTGACACTGCAATGAAGTTACTGTGAAAAGCCCTAGTCGCCACATTCTCGTGCCTGTTCGGGTGCACAGAGGGAGATTTCAGAAAGTCCAAATTACCTAACAGCACATCTTTCGGGACTTGTGGGAGGAAACCGGAGCACCCGGAGGAAACCCACGCAGACTCCACACAGACAGTGACCCAAGCCGGGAATTGAACCTGGGGCCATGGAGCTATGAAGCAACAGTGCTACCCACTGTGCTAACGTGCCGCCCCCTATTCCTCGTTGACAACCTGACAGTGAATTCTCATTTTCCTTACATATTTGTAATTTTTTATGAAAACCCTCCCAATTCTGCAAATCTAGAAGGTTTTGTTCTATATCAGCACTAGGTGCCCATATCAGCACTAGGTGCCCATATCAGCACTAGGTGCCCTTATTTAATTCAAATTAAATTGCAACTTTTGTTGTTATGTTCGGCTTCTTTTGAAATCCTGCTTTTCCAACAGCTGACATTGAAAGCTGTTGCATGCCGCGGAATATCACATGTACCATCGAAAACTACATGAGGATGGAGAGAAGTTCATTGAGTCACCATAATTCATTCGTGACATGACTAATAAATAAGTTGGAGAAACGTATTTCCCTTTCACTCCACTTTCTTTCCTAAGAATATAATTTAACTGTTGAATCTTCAGTATTTTGCTCTGAATTATATTTGAATTGAATTATATTTCATCGCACTCGTGAGTATCTCTTATACAATAAAACGTGGAGTTGGCAGAATACCGACACCCAGGTCTCCATTTGAAGTGCATTTTTCCTTTTCCTTTTGGTATTCGCTCTGGCAGGAACATATCTTGCAAAAAGAGGAGTAGAATTCGAAACCCCTTCTTCAGCCATTAAGTTTGTTGCAAATCCAACTACCAGAAATTACACAAGTGCCCAGGGTTAAAATGCCCTCTGATATTTCCTTCTGGAATATCATAAATTCTTGGCTTTTCCCTAACAGCTTTGCCAGATCCCTTCGTGGTAACACATGGGAGCACCAATGAACTTCCAATCACATCATCCCAGTAATAAATATTTCACACAATTCTTGCACTAGTTGCTTTCGAGTTACAATTAGCTTCCTCATTTACATATTCCAAGCAAAATAACACTTCGAACAAGTTGCTGTTTTAGGTTGACAATTCAGAAATTGTGAATGAATTATGATTCTGAACTTTCTTGTTTCTACTTTTATTCTACATGAAATTCCAATAAATCTGTGCCATTCTCCACAGGAAAAAGGACAATGAATCCACAAGTGTTCAAACTATGTGTCACTATCCACATTTACCAGTGGAGGACATAATAATCACAACTTACAATACAACAGTTTGTATTATGACTGAACGGCCCACAGGAAAAGGAATGATGTATGTCTGTGGCTGTACCAATGAGCAGGAATGTAACGATAAGCTTATATTTGAAGCTGACCTAAATGGTGAGTATATACCATCTCCAACATCATTTAATAAACAGTAGATGATACCTTTTGTGGTATAAGTGACCACAAACTTTCCTATAACTTCAAAATACATGTTCTGTGCTAATGGTGCGTCATAAATTAATTCAGTCAAGCGACGTCAATTTAAGTGCAAGTTATAAATATTGTGATGCCCTTCTCGGGCTACAAATTTAACATGGGCAAAAGCGAGACATTCCCAGTGAACCCAAAAGGGGGAGGGACAGAGCTGAAGGGGCTCCCGTTCAAAACGGCCCAGAACAGATTCCGTTACCTGGGGATCCAAATAGCCAGAGACTGGACACAGATCCACAAGTGGAACCTGACCAGCCTGGTGGAGGAAGTAAGAAAGGACCTTCAACGGTGGGGCTCACTCCCACTCTCTCTGGCGGGAAGAGTGCAGATGATCAAGATGAACGTAATGCCAAGGTTCCTCTTCCTGTTTAGATCCATTCCGATCTTCATCACCAAGGCCTTTTTCCAAAACATAGACAGGCTAATCATGGCATTTGTGTGGGGGGGGGGCAAGAACCCGAGAATTCTCAAACCGACACTGCAAAGAGGGAAAGTCAGAGGGGGCCTGTCTCTACCAAACTTACAATACTACCACTGGGCAGCAACGGCAGAAAAAGTGAGGGGATGGGTACAAGAACCCAACACAGATTGGGTACAAATGGAGGAGGAATCCTGTAAAGGAACAACCCTCCGGGCCCTGGCCACAGCACCACTCCCATCCTCCTCAACAAGGTACACAACGGGCCCAGTGGTAGCGGCCACGCTGAGAACGTGGACCCAGTTGGGACAGCACTTCAGGATAACCAAAATGTCCCTTATGGCCCCCACCTGCGGCAATCACAGATTCCCCCCCCCCCCAGCCATGCTAGATACCACCTTCAAAAGATGGAGGTGGGGGAGACCTGGCTATCGGACATGGCTAGCTTTCTCTGCCTGGAGAAAATTAAGTTCGCCATGAGAGGGTCACTGTTAGGGTTCGCCCGGAGGTGGCAACCATTCATCGACTTCTTCGCAGAGAATTAATCGTCAGCAGAAGGGGGGGGTGGGGGGGGGGGGGGGGGGTTAGGCGAGAGTAGATTAGGGGGTTAAGAAATGGTGGGACCTGTGGGAGAGGGAGGCGGTATTTGCACTATGTTAATATTTTTATGTACATTGTTTATATTGCTCTGTGACTGCCGAAGAAATACCTCAATAAAATGTTTATTTTTTTTAAAAAGGTGGAGGTGGGACGGGGGCAACTGACGGTCGGGGACTTCTACGTAGGGCGCAGACTGGCGACACTGGACAAACTGACAAGGAAGTGGGAACTAGCAAGAGGACAGGAATTGAGACACCTTCAAATAAAGCACTTCCTCCACAAAGAGCCAGTAGGGTACCCCGGGGCCCCAGAAACCACACTACTAGAGGACCTGATAGGCACAAGCAGGGAGAAGGGGGGGCTATGTGGGAAAATATACGGACAGCTACTGGACAGAGCCCGAACACCACTGGACGGGACCGGACAAAAATGGGAGGACGAACTGGGGACTCTGGAGCGAAGCACTGAGCAGGGTGAGCTCCACATCCCCCTGCGCAAGGCTAAGCCTAATGCAGCTCAAAGTGGTGCACAGAGCGCACCTGACCAGAACCCGAATGAGCAGGTTCTTCCCGGTGATGGAGGACAAATGTGAACGGTGCCAGAGGGGCCCGGCCAACCACACCCACATGTTTTGGGCTTGCCCCAAGCTTGCTGGGTTCTGGACAGCCTTCTCCGAGGCAATCTCCAAGGTTGTGGGGGTGAGGGTGAAGCCATGCCCAATAGTGGCAATCTTCGGGGTATCGGAGCAGCCAGAGCTACACATGGGGAAGGGGGCTAATGCCCTAGCTTTCGCTTCCCTCATCGCACGGTGGAGAATCCTGCTCGGCTGGCGATCGGCAGCACCACCCAAAGCTGCAGACTAGCTCGCTGACCTTTCAGAATTTCTCCACCTGGAGAAGATTAAGTACGCCACCCGAGGGTCAGAGGAAGGCTTCCTGGATACCAGGCAGTTTGTCGGCCTGTTCCAAAACCTATTCGAGGCCAGCAACGAGGAGTAAGCCAGGACAAGCGGGGGGAGGGGGGAATGGGGAAACCACAAGTGAAGAGGAAGGGTGCTGAAACCAATGGGGGGGGCGGGGAGGAGGAGGAAGGGGGCATATCACAGACCGATCCAGAGGGCAGCAAAATGTATGTAGAATTAGTCAAATGAAGGACAAAACAAACCTCTCTGTAAAATAAAGCAAATTAGCGCAGGCAAGAAAAACGTAATGTATGTAAGTAACAACTGTTTATAAATATGAGAAAAGCCAATAAAAAGATTTTTAATAAATAAATAAATAAATATTGTGATGTTTTTGCATTGCCATTAACATGAACAAGCAGAAATGGCTGTATAACCCACTAATAATTAGAGACCATTCTTGACAATTGACTGAGAAATAAAACAAGTGGGGGGAAAATCTTTAAGAAAGAATGATGGTGCAGCAAATTTTAACAGCAACATATGGTGGCATGAAGTGCTGCAGTGTGCATTTGAAATCACTATTCCCACATTACCGAGCTCCCAACCTCAGGTTTGTTGCTGTTGGGTACATCCAAGTGGAGTCCAGATACCTCCTCATGGTTTGGTTTCTCTTTCGGCTTTTCACATGTTACATGGGGTAACCACAATGTTGGTTGATCACCTTCATATCAGCCATAATTTTTGCATTTTACATGTGGTTTTATAGCCGAAGCCCTTCCTACTGCTCACTCTGCCCATTTATCCGAGCTGGGGACCAGCGCTGATGCACACTGGCTACATCAGTGACTGGGTTCTTTCGTAGCCTGGAGTCAAATCCTGGGGCGGACGTTCCGCGTCGGTGGAGGTGGTCTTCTATCGGCCCTTGGCAGGATCTTGTGGTCCCACTGTTGTCAACAGGGGTTTTCCATTAAATGCACCAAACCCACGGTGACAGTCGGTGGGATCATAAGAACCCACCAGTCTGAACGGCCTGAAAATGCTCGCCCTGGAATGGGACTTGAAACCAGGGCCTTCCAGTTCAGAGGCAGGAGAACTATTGAGCCATTACATCTCCCGACCAGATACTTCCCCACGTGAAGGGAAAATAAATCAGAGCTCTGGAGAATTTTACAATTGTAGAATGTTAAGAGCACATGACTCCTCCCCCCCCCCCCCCGCCCCGCCCTCATTGTACCTTAAAGGCACATTCCCAAAACCTAAATCTCATTAGTGCCGGTCTTTGTGGTGCTAATGCTTTTTGATTGACACAGGAATAAATATTGGCCAAAGTAAATAAATTGGCAAACATAAAAAACAATTTGGTATTGTTTCCACCTGACCCATTTTCAATTTGATTTTCATATTGGAACATTCTCATTGTCAGGTTTCAGAAAATCGCTTTGTTATTGGATTTGTGATTTTAGAATAGATTTTCCTTGTTTTACCAAATAGAGGTAAACAGAAAAGCTGAAAATTATCACTTTTCTGCTGTACTACAAATGCACATTTTATTTTCTCCCCATAAAGGGGGTTGTGCACCGTCGATAAGGGAATAGTTATAGATGGGCTTTAGAGTGGTTTCACAGGTCAGCGCAACATCGAGGGCCGAAGGGCCTGTACTGCGCTGTAATGTTCTATGTTCTATGTTCCCGGAGGTACTGCAATCCCAGGTCGATGCATGGAGTGGACGGAGCAATCCCCTATTCCATCTCCCTGCTCCAAAAATCAATTTAATATATGGTCCCCAGATAAGGGATGTATCAGATATTAATACTACACTTGATCTTCGCCAAAAGGCTGAGAAGCGATTACAAATGCACATTATCCTATAGAGATAATCTTGTGACACACCTCAGCAATATGGCTTTTTGAGACTTAAAGACAAATTATAAAGGTATTGATTTACAAGGATTACAGGTTACTGTTTGCTTTGGCAGAACTGAAATTCCACTTTAAAATATTTCAATTTTGAAAATTAAACATCCAAACTACAGTTAGTATTTGACCGCCCTCTTATGATCTCAATGAAGTACTCTATCCTGCCACCCAAAGTGTCATCGCCATCGATACTGGTTGATCCACAGCATTTTCACATTCTGAGGAGCATTAATTGGGTGAAGGTAAGATTTCTACTCCTCACTCAGGAGGACATCCTCCCTCAAAGGTCTACTGAGGGCATTGGTCACTGCCGGGACTACAAGCAATAATTGGGCTCTTAAAGGGCTTCAATTTGAGCAAAGATGGGTGGGCCGAAACCTTTGGGTAAAATGCATAGGCCCAAACCAATGCCTGCCCCTCCTAAAATTGTGGTCAGGCCAGGGATGGATGGGAAGGCCAGTGACGGGGGACAATAAAGTTCTGCCTTGCGTTCAATGCTACATATTCTGACAGATAACTATTCATATCTGCCCCACATTTCCTATACATGATTTTAATACTTATGTGATTTCATGCAAGGTTATTTGTAACCTATTTTATGTTATATCATCATATGATTCCCCATTATTAGCATAGGGAGGTTACATTTCATCCTACTTACATTTTTTTCCAGAATATCCAATATCACAAAGCAATGAGGTAATCCCTGTGGCAGTGTTGAGCCTACTTCCGCCTATCCTGATTGCTTTCATGATAACGATGGCATTTTATCTCTTTCGCACTCGGCAGCAGAGAAAAGTGGCCAAGGGGTGGTCACAGAAACAGATAGAGCGCCAAAGCCTGACTAGGACTGCTGCTACAAATGCTGGCAAGTACAATGGGAAGTGCACTGTGGCAATTAATGATGGTCGGTCTCACATCAGTGCAACATGTGGCAACAACATCAATCATAATAATGAGCTGCTGCCCATTGAACTCGATGGCATTGTTGGAAAAGGCCGATTTGCAGAAGTGTGGAGAGCAAAACTCAAACACAGTGCTTCAGGGCAATATGAAACCGTTGCAGTTAAAATCTTTCCTTGTGAAGAATATCCCTCGTGGAGAACGGAAAAAAGGATTTTCTCAGATGTTGATCTCAAACACGAGAGTGTGCTGCAGTTTCTCACAGCAGAGGAACGAGAACAAGGAATGGAAAAGCAATACTGGCTTATTACAGCCTATCACAGCGTAGGAAATCTACAAGATTTCCTCACCAATCATATTCTGACCTGGACAGACATGTATATGATGACAGGATCCCTTGTAAACGGGGTTGCTCACCTCCATAGTGACTATACTGCTTGTGGCACCCCAAAGATTCCTATATCTCACAGAGACATAAAGACCACAAACATCCTAGTTAAAAACAAAAGGGAATGTGTATTGTGTGATTTTGGACTGGCTCTGAGGCTTGATCCATCTCTAACAGCTGAAGACTTTGCTAATAGTGGTCAGGTGAGTATTACATGATATTTGAAGCAAAATAATGTAATATAAAGCTAGTATAAATTTAGTTTAAAGATAATTGGGAGGAGTTGATTGTATTGCACCAAAACAGCTGAAAATTAGACTTAAAAAACATATTTTTACCTATATGTTTAAATTTAAATGCTATTTATGCAAAGGAATACAGACAGAAGTTACACCCAAACACGCACAAAATTGCCCCAATTCTGTCATTTTGCTTCTGATCCTCCGTTGCAGACGCTAGGGAACTTGAAGTTGGATTCAACTGAAGGGCAGTGCCTAACCTGTAGAAAATTGGGTGTTGCAGAGTACCTATTATGCACTTCCAGAATGCCAAGGGATTCTGTGGACAAAAACACTCCCCAGTATGTTCACAGATTAAAATCCACTCAGGTCTCATCTATGAGCAGTGGCCATTATTTTTGCCGAACACCTCCTCTTTTTCTCTCCGCAAGATTTTTATTTTGCAACCTACAATTTTACCTCACAAGATTGGCCACCTTAATGTGCAAACCCAGACTGAAGGTGTTGGCATGTTATCCAGCTGTGGAGAATAACACAGTGTGACATGATTCTGCCTTCATTTCCGCATACTTTTTTAAATTCATTCATGGGACGTGGGTGTCACTGGCTGGGCCAGCATTTATTGCCCATCCCTAATTGCCCTTGAGGGGGGGATAGTTAACCACATTGCTGTGGCTCTGGAGTCATATTTAGGCCAGATCAGCTACAGACAGCAGATTTCCTTCCCCAAAGGGCATAAATTAACCAACAATGGTTTTATTGTCATCATTAGACTTTTAATTCCAATTTTTAAAAAAATTCAAATTTAATGATCTGCAGTGGTGGGATTTGAACCTGGGTCCCCAGAGTATTACTTTAGGTCTCTGGTTTACTAGTCTAGTGATAATACCACAATGCCACTGCCTCCCCTTCTGCCATTATCAAAGATTTGATGATGGATAGTCATCAGAAATGGGAACCCTGTTTGATTTTTGCCCTTTGTGGCATGCTGATGTAACTTGCTTTCTATTACCTTGGTTGCCATCATTTTATTCGCTAATGAGGGATTAAAACTGTCAGCTTCCTGGGTTGTATGGTTCAGTATTGCACCAGATACTGTCATTACCCTTTAAGTTTGGGGGATCTTGCTTATTAAATAATGTTAATGCCTGTATTCATTGACGAGGTTCAATATAACATTAAGGAAGCTATCCCTAACAAATAAATATCAATTCTGTTCTAATATTAGGTGTTTCATTTCCCCCCCAGTGTCATAGTGTTGTGAGAAGAAAACTTGTAAAATAACAAGTCAGGTCTGAGAGGGTGAATTTTCCCAAAAGTTTTGTGATGCTCAAAAAGGTTAAATATATGGAAATAATAAAAATATCTCCGTTTGCAAAAGCAATCAGATGTTTCGATCTCATAAATGTATACAGATGTATTGTGTACATAACCAACTATAGAAATGTTTGTAATGTATACATGTTTGGATGAAACTGGGAAAAACAGACAGCTTCTACAATACTATTTCTAATCGTGATGGATCAGTTGTTTAACTGTGAGGCGTATATTTATTTTTATATTCAAGATTAGATTAATTGAGTAGATATTGAGAAAGAGGAATAAGAATTATGAGAACGGGTGGGTAAATGTCAGTAAGATTATTTGTTCACATAGAGGGTAAATGCTGGCATTTTATCATCATCTCCTGGTTTTTCCAATCTTTTTCTTAATTCCCAAATATACTGTTTATTACCTGCTAGAACATTTTTGTATTAACGCTAGATTTATTAATATGCTTTTTTAAAATCATAATTTGATTTTTATTTCCCCAGCGATCCGCAGAATTCTAATTTTTGCTCTCAATTCTCGTGGGGCTGTCTGGTTTTTGTCCTAATCAACTCCTGTTTCTAAACTTTATATTGTTTGCCCGTAATTTAATCTGCCAGTTTTAATTTCTAATCAATCTGGCCTCGTTCCTTTGACAGTTTTCTTGAAATTATTTTTTTCCCAGTTAAGAACCTTTGACTGTCCCCTCTTCTTTTGAGTTTGGCTTCATCCAAGTGGTTATGTTGGCTTGTGAATTCTCAAGTCTGATATCACGACAACTATCCTGCAATATCCCATGTATGCCACAATTGTCCCAGAAACTAAGCATGTAGGAGCAGGAAAAGGCCATGTAACTCATTGAACTTACTCCACCAATTCAAACAATCAGGGCTGAACTTCTCCATCAACGCCACTTTCCTGCTCCAGCCTTTCATTCCATTGTTGCCGAAAAATCTATTGACCTCTGTTTTGAACAGAACCTGTGTCTGAGCAACCATAGAATTCCCAAGATTCCCAATCCACAGAATGATGCAATTTCTCCTCATCCCAGTCCTAAATGATCTGAGTCAATGACACCTAGTCTTAGATTATCCAGCTAGCATTGTGTTATGTACTCTGGGATAACACAGGTTGCAACTGGATGCAGCTTTAACCAAAAGATACTCCAGACCTTGAAGTTAGTTCAATCTGATTTATTGAACCAGTAACACAGTTAGCACAGTTCTCTATGAGTTCGACTCTCTGCTAACCTAAGTGTGGTTACTCTGTCTGACTGAACCAGACTAGCTCTTAGACACGTGCTGGAGGTGTGATACTGTAAATACACCCTGACTCACTCTGTAGATGTTCATCAGTGGAAAGAGGCGGAGTGTTCGTGCCTCGTGCCTTTTATAGTGAGATACCACCCCTGAGTGTCCTGCCTGCTCATTGGTCATGTCCTGTTCTCTGTGTTCATTAGCTGCCTGTCTGTATATCATTATCTGCATGTCTGCATATCATGACATCTCCCCTTTTTTTAATGTTTTGTTGGCACATGGGAACGTACTTACATGTGGTGGCATATATTAACATATTTACAAGCGGTGGCATATGTGAACGTATTTACGTCTGAAGACAGTTGTCTAATGTGAGAAAACAGAACATATCAAACAAAACAAATGTTCAAATGTCCAGTCCACCCTTGAGTGTCCTGCCTGCTCATTGGTCATGTCCTGTTCTCTGTGTTCAATAGCTGCCTGTCTGTGCCTGTCTGTGTATCATTATCTGCATGTCTGCATATCATGACAGCTAGGAGGAACAGTCTCTCAGTATCCACTCTGTCAACTTCTGGAGACTAAATGTTAACGCCAACAGAGCATGTGTGGTATTTCACGACAGAAACTCAGCGTGAAACCCTCACCAATTCCGGTACTGGCGAGGGGCTAGCACCAGCGCCGACTGAACCTCGCTGCCCGCGCTGAAAACTGCTGGAGAATGACCAGGTCCCAGGCCGCACATGCGCACGGCTGACGACCTGCACCGGTCGACCGTACAACATGGCGCCAACCGCGACCCCACAGTCCACCTGCTGGCCACCCCCCACCTGTCCCACTGCCCTAGCAGAAGCCCCCCCCCCCCCCCCGGCTAGCAGGACGGATCCTGGCCGAGTGTGGCAGCGCTGGACACAGTCCACAGCCTGCATGCCGGGTACCCACACAGTTGGGACCACACATGGCCGTCGGGAGCTCGGCCCATCGGGGACGGAACATCGTGGGTGGGCCGGCCGATGACACGCCAACGCCGTCGAAACGGCGCGTGGCGCACATCACGATGACGTCAGTTCGGAGGGGGCGGAGCATGGCAGACTGGCATAAAGCTTCTGCACTGTAAATTCTATGTCTAAGTGGCACTGACCCTGGTTTCGGCTTGGGAATCCATTCTCCGCCCGATCGCTGATCACGATTTTGGCGTCAGGCTACGGAGAATCCCGCCCAAGGGGTTGTCGGATGAAGAGAGATTGAACAGTTTATACCTATACTCTCTAGAGTTTAGAAGAATGAGGGGAGGTCAAATTGAGGTACATAAGATGATAAAAGGTTTGGATAAAGTAGACGTAGAGCGGATGCTTCGTCTTGTGGGGCATTCTAGAAAGAGAGGTCATAAGTCTCAGGATAAGAGGTAGCAAATTTAAAACAGAGATGAGGATAAACTACTTCTCCCAAAGGTTTGTGAATCTGTGGAATTCACTACCCCAAAGTGCTGGGACAGTGAGTAAATTTAAGGAGGAGTTCAACAGATCTTTAATTGGTAATGGGTTAAAGGGTCATGGAGAACAAGCAGGACGGTGGAGTTGAGGCCATGACGAGATCAGCCATGATCGAATTGACTGGTGGAGCAGGCTCAAGAGGCTAAATTCCTTACTTCTGCACCTAGTTCTGATGCTCTAAGAAATAATTATTCTGTCCAATTCCACCTTGGACTGTAGCCCTGTAGGTAATAGCACCATAAGCACAAATCTGGAGTTCTTAATTAATAATGGGATTTCCTGATTAATATGGAGATCAGGGGATATGGGGAGATGGCAGGAGAATGGGGATGAGTAACATGTCAGCTATGATCAAATGGCGGAGCAGACTCGATGAGCCAAATGACCTAATTCTGCTCCTATATCTTATGATCTTATTGTTGACGAGGTTCCTGAAACTCACTTTGCAAAACCTCAGTGTTATTAGTTTTTATTTGTCAAGTTTAATTTCATAATCCTTTTATGAAGCAACTTGGAATATTCTTTTTTTTTTAAATATATTTTATTCAAAATTTTTGGCCAACCATAACAGTACATTGTGTATCTTTTACACAGTAATATAACAATATAAATAACAATGGCCAGTTTTTTAAACAAGAAATAAATAATATATAAACAACATCAAAATTAAAAAACAAAACTAAATGGCAACTGCCTTGTCCCAAATAAATACTCTTACAAAAATACAATTCAGCAGTCCAGTATACAATTACCTATAACAACAACCTATACATAGTATACGTATACACTAACATCCCTGAGAGTCCTTCTGGTTCCTCTCCCCCCCCCCCCCCCCCCCCCCCCCCCCCCCCCGGTTGCTGCTGCTGTCTTCTTATTTTCCATTCCCTCTATCTTTCTGTGAGGTATTCGACGAACGGTTGCCACCGCCTGGTGAACCCTTGAGCCGATCCCCTTAGGACGAACTTAATCCGTTCCAGCTTTATAAACCCTGCCATGTCATTTATCCAGGTCTCCACACCCAGGGGCTTGGCTTCCTTCCACATCAACAGTATCCTGCGCCGGGCTACTAGGGACGCAAAGGCCAAAACATCAGCCTCTTTTGTCTCTTCTGCAACCCCGAATATAGCCAACCCCCAGCTTGGTTCGACCTGGACCCTCACCACCTTCGAAAGCACCTTTGTCACCCCCACCCAAAACCCCTGTAGTGCCGGACATGACCAGAACATGTGGGTGTGATTCGCTGGGCTTCTCGAGCATCTCGCACACCTATCCTCTACTCCAAAAAATTTACTGAGCCGTGCTCCAGTCATATGCGCCCTGTGTAACACCTTAAATTGTATCAGGCTTAGCCTGGCACACGAGGACGATGAGTTTACCCTACTTAGGGCATCAGCCCACAGCCCCTCCTCAACCTCCTCCCCCAGCTCTTCTTCCCATTTCCCTTTCAGCTCATCTACCATAATCTCCCCCTCGTCCCTCATTTCCCTATATATGTCTGATACCTTACCGTCCCCCACCCATGTCTTTGAGATCACTCTGTCCTGCACCTCCTGCGTCGGGAGCTGCGGGAATTCCCTCACCTGTTGCCTCGCAAAAGCCCTCAGTTGCATATACAGGAATGCATTCCCTTGGGGCTACCCATATTTTTCGGTCAGCGCTCCCAGACTTGCAAACGTCCCATCTACAAACAGATCTCTCAATTGTGTTACTCCTGCTCTTTGCCATGTTCCAAATCCCCCATCCATTCTCCCCGGAGCAAACCTATGGTTATTTCTTATCGGGGACCGCACCGAGGCTCCCGTCTTTCCCCTATGCCGTCTCCACTGCCCCCAAATTTTCAGATTAGCCACCACCACCGGGCTTGTGGTGTATTTCTTCGGTGCGAACGGCAACAGCGCCGTCACCATAGCTTGTAGGCTAGTCTCCCTGCAGGACGCCCTCTCCAATCTCTTCCACGCCGCTCCCTCCTCTTCTCCCATCCATTTACATACCATTGAGATATTGGCGGCCCAGTAGTACTCACTTAGGCTCGGTAGTGCCAGCTCCCCCCATCCCTACTACGCTGCAAAAATCCCTTCCTCACTCTCGGGGTCTTCCCGGCCCACACAAAACTCATGATACTCTTCTCAATCCTTTTGAAAAAAGTCTTCGTGATCACCACCGGGAGGCACTGAAACACAAAGAGGAATCTCGGGAGGACCACCATTTTAACCGCTAGCACCCTCCCTGCCAGTGACAGGGATACCATGTCCCATCTCTTGAAGTCCTCCTCCATCTGTTCCACCAACCGCATTAAATTTAACCTATGCAATGTACCCCAATTCTTGGCTATCTGGATCCCCAAGTAGCGAAAGTCCCTTGTTACCTTCCTCAGCGGTAAGTCCTCTATTTCTCTGCTCTGCTCCCCAGGATGCACCACAAACAACTCACTTTTCCCCATGTTCAGTTTATATCCTGAAAATTCTCCAAACTCCCCAAGTATCCGCATTATCTCTGGCATCCCCTCCGCCGGGTCCGCCACATACAACAACAAATCGTCCGCATACAGAGATACCCGGTGTTCTTCTCCTCCCCTGAGTACTCCCCTCCACTTCCTGGAACCCCTCAATGCTATTGCCAGGGGCTCAATCGCCAGTGCAAACAATAATGGGGACAGAGGACATCCCTGCCTCATCCCTCTATGGAGCCGAAAATACGCAGACCCCCGTCCATTCGTGACCACGCTCGCCATCGGGGCCCTATACAGCAGCTGTACCCATCTAATATACTCATCTCCAAAGCCAAATCTCCTCAACACCTCCCACAAATAATCCCACTCCACTCTATCAAATGCTTTCTTGGCATCCATCGCCACCACTATCTCCGCTTCCCCCTCTGGTGGGGGCATCATCATTACCCCTAGCAGCCTCTGTATATTCGTATTCAGCTGTCTCCCCTTCACAAACCCAGTTTGGTCCTCATGGACCACCCCCGGGACACAATCCTCTATCCTCATTGCCATTACCTTGGCCAGAATCTTAGCGTCTACGTTCAGGAGAGAAATAGGCCTATAGGACCCGCATTGCAGCGGGTCTTTTTCCTTCTTTAGGAGAAGCGATATCGTTGCCTCTGACATAGTCGGGGGCAGCTGTCCCCTTTCCCTCGCCTCATTAAAGGTTCTCATCAGTAGCGGGGCGAGCAAGTCCACATATTTCCTGTAAAATTCAACTGGGAATCCATCCGGTCCCGGGGCCTTCCCCGCCTGCATGCTCCTAATTCCTTTCACTACTTCCTCCATTTCGATCTGTGCTCCCAGTCCCACCCCCTCCTGCTCCTCCACCTTAGGAAATTCCAGCTGGTCCAGAAAACACATCATTCTCTCCTTCCCATCCGGGGGCTGAGCTTCATATAATCTTTCATAGAATGCCTTGAACACTCCATTCACTCTCTCCGCTCCCCGCTCCATCTCTCCCTCCTCATCCCTCACTCCCCCTATTTCCCTCGCTGCTCCCCTTTTCCTCAATTGGTGGGCCAGCAACCTGCTCGCCTTCTCCCCATATTCGTACTGTACACCCTGTGCCTTCCTCCACTGTGCCTCTGCAGTACCCGTTGTCAGCAAATCAAATTCTACGTGTAGCCTTTGCCTTTCCCTGTACAGTCCCTCCTCCGGTGCCTCCGCATATTGCCTGTCCACCCTCAGAAGTTCTTGCAGCAACCGCTCCCGTTCCCTACTCTCCTGCTTTCCTTTATGTGCCCTGATTGATATCAGCTCCCCTCTAACCACTGCCTTCAGCGCCTCCCAGACCACTCCCACCTGGACCTCCCCATTATCATTGAGTTCCAAGTACTTTTCAATACATCCCCTCACCCTTAGACACACACCCTCATCCGCCATTAGTCCCATGTCCATTCTCCAGAGTGGACGCCGTTCTTTTTCCTCCCCTATCTCCAAGTCCACCCAGTGTGGAGCGTGACCCGAAATAGCTATAGCCGTATACTCCGTCCCCCTCACCTTCGGGATCAACGCCCTTCCCAAAACAAAAAAGTCTATTCGCGAATAAACTTTGTGGACATAGGAGAAAAACAAAAACTCCTTACTCCTCGGTCTGCTAAATCTCCATGGGTCTACTCCTCCCATCTGCTCCATAAAGTCTTTAAGCACCTTGGCTGCTGCCGGCCTCCTTCCAGTCCTGGACCTCGATCTGGTACCAGCACCGTGTTAAAATCTCCACCCATTACCAACTTCCCCACCTCTCAGTCCGGGATACGTCCTAACATGTGCCTCATAAAGTTGGCATCATCCCAGTTCGGGGCATATACGTTCACTAAGACCACCGCCTCCCCCTGTAATTTGCCACTCACCATCACGTATCTGCCCCCACTATCCGCCACTATAATCTTTGCCTCAAACATTACCCGCTTCCCCACTAGTATAGCCACCCCCCTGTTTTTCGCATCTAGCCCTGAATGAAACACCTGCCCCACCCATCCTTTGCGTAGTCTAACCTGGTCTATCAGTTTCAAATGCGTCTCCTGTAACATAACCACATCTGCCTTAAGTTTCTTAAGGTGTGCGAGTACCCATGCCCTTTTTATCGGCCCGTTCAGCCCTCTCACATTCCACGTGATCAGCCGGGTTGGGGGGCTCTTTACCCCCCCCCTTGTCGATTAGCCATCCCCTTTTATCCAGCTCCTCACCCGGTTCCCACGCAGCTGTGTCCCCCCCAGGCGGTGCCCTCCCGCCCCGCCCACCCCACCCCATACCAGCTCCCCCTTCTCCCCAGCAGCAGCAACCCAGTAAATCCCCCCTCCCACCCCCCCCCCCCGCTAGATCCCCCACTAGCATAGTTACACCCCCCATGTTGCTCCCAGAAGTCAGCAAACTCTGGCCGACCTCGGCTTCCCCCTGTGACCTCGGCTCGCACCGTGCGACGCCCCCTCCTTCCTGCTTCCCTATTCCCACCATAATTATCATAGTGCGGGAACAAAGCCCGCGCTTCCCTTTTGGCCCCGCCCCCAATGGCCAACGCCCCCAGCTCCTCCACCTCCCTTCCTCCCTCCCCCACAACCTGTGGAAGAGAGAAAAGTTACCGGGTCGCAGGATTAACAACATAAAAATCATCTCTCCCCCCTTTTTCCCCCCTCTTCGCCCCACCACTTTGTCTCAAACGTTCTTTTTTAATAACCCGCTTATTCCAATTTCTCTTCAACAATAAATGTCCACGCCTCATCCGCCGTTTCAAAGTAGTGGTGCTTCCCTTGTTATGTGACCCACAGTCTTGCCGGCTGCAGCATTCCAAATTTAATCTTCTTTTTATGAAGCACTGCCTTGGCCCGATTAAAGCTCGCCCTCCTTCTCGCCACCTCCGCACTCCAGTCTTGATATACGCGGATCACCGCGTTCTCCCACCTACTGCTCCGAGTTTTCTTTGCCCATCTGAGGACCATCTCTCTGTCCTTAAAACGGAGGACTCTCACCACTATGGCTCTGGGAATTTCTCCTGCACTCGGTCCTCGCGCCATCACTCGGTATGCTCCCTCCACCTCCAATGGACCCGTCGGGGCCTCCGCTCCCATTAACGAGTGCAGCATCGTGCTCACATATGCCCCGACGTCCGCCCCTTCTGCACCTTCAGGAAGACCAAGAATCCTTAAATTCTTCCTCCTCGCATTATTCTCCAGCACCTCCAGCCTTTCCACACATCGTTTATCGTGTGCCTCGTGCATCTCCGTCTTCACCACCAGGCCCTGTATATCGTCCTCGTTCTCGGCAGCCTTTGCCTTCACGACCCGAAGCTCCCGCTCCTGGGTCTTTTGCTCATCTTTTAGCCCTTCAATCGCCTGTAATATCGGGGCCAACAGCTCCTTCTTCATCTCCTTTTTAAGCTCTTCCACGCAGCGTTTCAAAAACTCGTTGTTCAGGGCCCCATATTAAACTGCCACCTTCCGACGCCATCTTGGTTTTTGCTTGCCTTCCTTGCCGCTGCTCTAAAGGATCCACCGCAATCCGGCCACTTTCCTCTCCTTTTTCCATCCGTATCCAGGGGGGATTCCCTTCTGGTTTACCGCACAGTGCTTTTCGCCGTTAAAATTGCCGTTGGGGCTCTTATTAAGAGCCCAAAAGTCCGTTCCACCGGGAGCTGCCGAAACGTGCGACTTAGCTGGTCATCGCCGCACCCGGAAGTCCCTTGGAATATTCTATTATGTTAAAGGCACAAATGCATATTGTTGTTTTTGTTGCTGTTTCTCATTGGTCCCAACCCAAACCACAATTTGATGATATTCCCTTCCCTCTCCAAACCTTTTACACCCACTTCATTATAACTATTACTCTGACACATGGAATGTTATTCTCTTCATGCACACTGTAATTTATGGTGTAAGGTGTTGGTAGGAATCGCTTGCTGCTTATTCAGCAGAATGTCTGCCTTGAAGTGTTTAGGTAGCCTCTTTATTACATAGTATTACATGTTATGTAATATTTAAGGTGCAGAAACAGGTAATTCAGCACAACAGGCCCATGCTGGTTCCTATGAACCTCCTCCCACTCATCTAACCCCATTTCCCTATCCTACACCTAACTTCTCCCTATGTGTTTACCCAACTTCTCCTTAAATATATCTATGCTAGTCACCTCAACTTTTGTTGATCAAGACCCTGCTCGATTGGCTTAGACTGACACAAAAGAAAATGCACACTGCCTACTGTAACTCTATTCAATTTGTGTATTACAATCTTCAAAACCAGTCACATAGAATATGACTCAGACTCACAGGTATTATCTGCACTAGTGAAGGAGGAAAGGAGGCTGTGGATGTTGTCTTCTCTCCTCTCTGAGCTTCAACCGCAGGGTTCCTTCACCGTGATGGTTGTCCCTGACTATGTGTGCAGATGTTCCTTCTTTTATCCAGCTTCTGCTACTGCTGAGACATGAGACACACCCGCACCTGGCTTGAGTTCCATTGTCTCATCGAGACTTAAACTCATTAATGGAGATAAACAAGATACTCCTGGTTCGCTAGGATGATTTCATCAAGTTCCATTGTCCTCTGAAATATCCATGTCTGACCAGCTATTAGCCCATTATGGAGCCTGATGGCCTCTTTGTTTATCGTTCTTCCTGCTGCAAAGTTGATCTCCACTGTCTTTGATTTAGTTACATATTTAGAGCATTTTTTTGTCCTTTTGTGTAAACGTGATATCTACTGTAATTAGGTGATCTTAAAGTTCCAAAAAGTGATAATGAGTTTCAGTGCTTCCTTGAATGGTCTGGCAGACATCCAATGTTGATTCCGGCCTGGGCCTTATTCTATAGTTCCTGTTTTCAACCTATAGGTCTTTTTCCCTCTGTCAGCCTGTCCCCAGTACCACACCTCTTAATCCTTCAAACTTTAAAATAACACTCACATTAAAGTAAGGATCTTCTTTTTACCCCCAACTTTCATTATGGCCACTACTTATTTTTTAAATAAAGTTTTAAAATAAAGTTGAGCAAATTGTGGAGGATTTATTTGAGATAATATTGACAGGAAATTCATTCACTCAGCTAACACATTTTGAACACATTTTCCCCTCTTCAGAATTCAAGATTGACAACTGTGATTAAATGTATTCCTGGAGGTTTCATCTCAAGACTTTCCCCCATGCGCCAGCCATTTGTTGGCCAACACATTCATTGTTGTAACACACTGCCGACAAGCCAATTGAAAAGCAAAAAGACTCATTACGGTGCAGACTCGATGGGCCGAATGGCCTCCTTCTGCACTGTAGATTCTATGATTACCCAATTGGATGATGCTTGAAAGTCAGTCCAACACACTTTTTGTTTCCCATTTTTAATGTTTTTATATCTTGTAAAAAGAGACAAAGAAAACATTTTAAAAGTCTGATGATTTTTCTCCAGGGTTGCATACAGCAGTAGAGATGTATGTTCAATTCCTGGAGAGTTCAGGCCAGCCCTGGAGGCTGACAACCCAATCAGCATTTCAAAACAATAGGAAATAGCAGCTTCACCTTATGTATTGTTACTGATATATAATTGGCTGATAACTCCATCTCACATGAAAATCCTTGCACATGTTGGGGCAGCACGGTGGCACAGTGTTTAGCATTGCTGCCCCACAGCGCTAGGGACCCGGGTTTAATTCCGGCCTTGTCTGTATGGAGTTTGCACACTCTCCCTGTGACTGTGTGGGTTTCCTTCGGGTTTCCCCCCATAGTCCAAAGATGGGCAACTTAGATGGATTGGCCATGCTAAATTGCCCCTAATGTCCATTGATGTGCAGATTGGGTGGGGTTACGGCGATGGGGCAGGGAGTGGGGCCTGGATGGAGTACTGTTTCGGAGGGACGGTGCAGACTCCATGGGCTGAATGGCCTCCTTCTGCACTGTCGGGATTTTCTGTTCTTGCGCAGAAACGGCATTTACTACTGTGTGAAGACATAAATTTACAAAAAACTGATTAATTCTGAATTTAATGAAAAACAGCTTAATTATATATGAGTTTACAGTAAGCTGGTAGTACAATACCTGAGTACTGTGAGCAAGAAAAAAAATCCCCTCTTAAAAATTCATGTCAATCAAGCGGCATGCCCCTCCTCTCATATATAAAATGAGCTATTTTTAAGACCCAAGATATTAAACCATTGTATTTACTTCTTGTCATTAAATTTTTTTCTCTTAATTTATTATGAAATGAAGATCAGATTAGTGCACACACAATAATTCTTCAACTGGAGTATCAAAATATGGTTATGCATGGTTTAATCTCAATGAAATTACAATGTGATCAGATTAGGAACTACAGTTATTCAGAACATCATCTACAAGGAAATGTGATGTGATACAAGGAGATTTAAAGAGTGAAAAAAATATACATTTAACAAAGAATAAAAGTTTATGTTTGGGTGCTATTTCAAAAGCTTTTATCTGAAGATTGTACGCTTGACTTTGGAAAATGTGCCATTCCATTGTGGTCACTTTTCCTTACTACATTCAATGTTCAGTAACTGGTTGAGTAACTGTGCTTTGCCACTACTTAAGGAAACAGAAGTTTGTTATCTTGTTGGACAGGTTGGTACTGCCAGATATATGGCACCCGAAGTTCTTGAATCCCGTGTTAACCTAGAAGACCTTGAGTCATTTAAACAGATGGACATTTATTCAATGGCCTTGGTTTTATGGGAGATGGCTTCTCGATGTGAGGTAATTGGAGGTAAGAATAATGACAGACCATCAATTTTTTTTCATTCAACTGTCCAAAGAAAATTATACCGCATGCTAAACTAATAGAGAAGCTATTAAATCTTGTAAACATTCTGATGTTAAAGAAGTACAAAGTCTTATCACGAATGTTGGTTTGACTGGCTTTCCTAATGCTGTTCCTGATTATTTAATAGAGTGAGTTCAAATGGGCTGTTACGGACGGGAGAGAGATGGTGGGATAAATTGCTTTTATCCTCTCACCTCTTGGTTGTCCACAAAAAGATGTGTATTTTAGAGTGAATGTTTAAAACCCCTTTTAGTGTTGTGATGTTCACGGATAGACACCAAACACGCTTCCTGGGCACTTTAAACCAAATAATTACAGTTTTTTAGTCACATGACACACCAAAATGTATATGCAACAAAACACTCACTCACTCAGACACACACAAAAGGAAAGCTTAATTCTAAACATGAAACATATACTTAGGTTGTTAAGGAATGAGAAGAAGCAAAATCACAGGCGGGGTTTTCCTTCTTTTGCTTCTAAGTGCTGTCAAGGCGAGAAAAGCAGTATGAAGCTCACTGACTGCACAGCCAGATTTTCCCGTCATATTGGCCAGCACCCAGAAGAAGAAAATCCTGTCAGTGTGTCCCATACTGTCATGATGGCAGATGAGGCCTGGAAAAGCTGGAAATATTGAGTCCAGAGATTGAGACGCCGGTTTTAAAGGACACCCTGATCTCCAGTTTTAAAAAAAGAGGAATAACCCCCCCCCTACCCAAGCACAAGGGAACCTGCCCCACCGACACACAAAAGGACCCCCACCTCCAAGGACAGGGGAGCACCCCCCCCCCCACCTGACACTACCCCCTGACATAGCCTCCTGGTAAGTGCCGGGGAACATTGCCAGCCAGCAGTGTCAGGCTGCAGCGGCAGTGAGCACCAGTTGGGGGCCATATGCATCTGTGCACCCTCAGCTGGTTACCTTCGCCTGGTTTACGTTTTTAAAAACCTGTTATAAACCTTGCCGACATGACTTCACGTTAGCGAGGGGGAATTCCCAATGTGGGGGAGCGATACAGTGAGGAAGCCCACTATTGACATTGAAATGTATTTAAATGAGGTTCCAGCCTTCCTGGACGGAAACTTCATTATGTCAATGGCAGGAGCTGGGGGCGATTGGGCTGCGAGATCCCGCCAGTGAGAATCTCACTTTTGGCCTCTCGTGGGATTTTTCACCCAATCGCCGTGGGCATAAATTCCCAGCCCATGTGTTTAAATCAGTGTTTTCCAAACTTTTTTTCCGGGAAAGCATTTTTACCAACTGGCCGACCTTCACGACCCAAGCCGGCCAACATTCGCGACCCACCTTTTTCTCTTACCTTTAGTGCGAGAGATGAGCCTGCTTGGTCCTCATTTACTTGTTTGCTGCTGACAAAATGGAGGATTCACAATCACGCCCAAAGCACGTGATGCAGCGTTCGGGTTGCGTGACCTGCTCTCTGCCTCGCTTCAGGCAGGAAGATTGCATTGAATTTAAAACAAAAATCTTCTCCTGGGTCAGCGCACTGACATCAGGACGAAGCGGTGCTCTCGATTGGTTCTGTGCATTCGCACCGATGAGCGGGCACGCATGTGCAGTGCGCCTGCATTTTCTTATCTGGTCACGTCCGACCTTTTCAAAACCGCTCGCAGCCGGCATTTGCCCCCGAATTCACACACAACGGCGCGATGGACGGCTCCGGGACCCTCCCGATACCCGCCCGTGACCCACCTGCAGGTCGCAACACCCACATTGAAAATGCCTGCTTTAAATCATTCAATGTCTAAATTGTGGCATTCAGACCTGGATGGCTTCTCTGGTTCTTTGGAGATGAATGGAAGTTGGATTTCTGGATGACATTGTGGCCGAGTCTCAGTCAAGAAGAATCCTTGCAGTGAAGACAAAGTTGGACCCCTCGCATTTCTTGGTTTGACTGGCTGTTTAGGCAGAGTTATTGATGATGAATGGTGGCTATTCACACCTGTTTGTAATGAAGGAAATAATAGGGGACAGAGGGTCTAGCATGAAGGAGGAACTGAAGGAAATCTTTGTTAGTCAGGAAATCGTATTGGGAAAACTGATGGGATTAAAACCCGATAAATCCCCAGGGCCTGATGCTCTGCATCCCAGAGTAATTAAGGAAGTGGCCCGAGAAATAGTAGATGTATTGGTGATCATGTTCCAGCATTCTATAGACTCTGGATGAGTTCTAATTGATTGGAGGGTAGCTAATGTAACCCCACTTTTTAAAAAAGGAGGGAGCGAGAAAACGGGGAATTATAGACTGGTTAACCTGACATCGGTGGTGGGGAAAATGCTGGGGTCAATTATGAAGGAAGAAATAACTGAGCACTTGGAAAGTGGGGACAGTACCGGTCCAAGTCAGCATGGATTCACGAAAGGGAAATCATGCTTGACAAAATCTTGGAAACTTTTGAGGATGTGACCAGTAGAGTGGACAAGGGTGAACCAGTGGATGTTGTGTATCTGGACTTTCAAAGGGTTTTTGACAAGATCCCACACAAGAGATTAGTGGGGGTAGTGTACTGACGTGGATAGAGAACTGGTTAGCAGACAGGCAGCAGAGAGTGGGAATAAACAGGTCCTTTTCAGAGGACTAGTGTGGTACCACAGGGTTCAGTGCTGGGGCCCCAACTGTTCACAATATACATTAATAATTTGGATGAAGGAATTGCATGCAGTATCTCCAAATTTGCAGACGACACTAAGCTGGGTGACAGTGTGTGCTGCGAGGAGGATGCAAAGAGGCCGCAGGGTGTGACTTGGACAGGCTAGCTGAGTGGGCAAATACTTGGCAAGTGCAATATAATGTGGATAAATGTGAGGTTATCCACTTTAGTGGCAAAAACAGGTAGGCAGATTATTATGTGAATGGTGGCAGTTTAGGAAAAAGGGAAGTGCAATGAGACCTGGGTGTCTTGGTGGAACAGTCGCTGAAGTTTGGCACGCAGGTACAGCAGGTGATGAGCAAAGCTAATGGCATGCTGGCCTTCATAGCGAGAGGATTTGAGTATAGGAGTAGGAATGTCTTGCTGCAGTTATACAGGGCCTTGGTGAGGCCACACCTTGAGTATTGTGTGCAGTTTTGGTCTCCTAGTTTGAGGAAGGACATTCTTGCTATTGAGGGTGTCCAGCGAAGGTTCACCAGACTAATTCCCGGGATGGCAGGACCGACATATGAAGAAAGATCGGATCGACTGGGCTTGTACTCACTGGAGTTTAGAAGAATGAGAGGGGATCTCATAGAAACATATAAAATCCTGGTGGGACTGGACAGGCTAGATGTGTGAAGAATGTTTCCGATGTTGGGGACGTCCAGAACTAGGGCTCACAGCCGAAGAATAAGGGGTAAGCCATTCAGGTCTGAAATGAAGAAGAACTTCTCTCAGAGAGTTGTGAATTTGTGGAATTCTCTGCCACAGAAAGCTGTTGGGGCCGGTTCATTGGATATATTCAAGAGGGGGCCGGACAGGGCCCTTGCGGCTAAAGGGATCAAGGGATATGGAGAGAAAGCGGGTGTGGGAGACTGAATTTGCATTATCAGCCATGATCATGTTGAATGGTGGTGCATTCGGGTTGAATGGCCTACTCCTGCACCTATTTTCTATGTTTTATTAAACTGTTTTTTCGGCATCTCTCTGAATGGAGGGGCTGTTTAGCACAGGGCTAAATCGCTGGCTTTGCAAGCAGACCAAGGCAGGCCAGCAGCACGGTTCGATTCCCGTAACAGGCGCCGGAATGTGGCGACTAGGAGCTTTTCACAGTAACTTCATTTGAAGCCTACTTGTGACAATAAGCAATTTTAATTTCATTTCATGAACTTTGAGCTCACAGACACCGGATCTGCGGGAAATTGCATTTGAGTCTTGGTAAATACACAGACAATAGAAGATGTAAATTCACAATGCATCCTGCAGGCCTTTTCAAATGATGTAACTCCATCGACGGTCATTTACATATTAAGAAGTTTCCAGAGACCTGGCTTAATTATTTTTCTGTGTAGAAATCACAAAAGATAACCTGCCCTTGCCATATTTGCAGCACCTTGGTCACTTACAAAAGCCCACATTAAATAAAGTCCATATCTTGAAAGTTAGGAATGTAATATCTTAACTGCACATGAAAGGACCATGGTCAAATATTCTCCTATAGTCATCTTTCTTTCATTTAGTGCAGAGTTTTATAGTGTACCTATTGAGGAAACTCAAAGTTATTGAAATCAGAGGGACTGAAATTAGCCTTGCTCATAGTGGTATTACGAGCCGGGACCAGACCACAACAATGGCAAGGATACCAGACCCAATGATATTTTCATTTTGTAAAATTGTGAGGAAAGGATACCTCGCTTCAGGAGTGATTTCACGAAAAATAGGGATATGGTTATATGGGCGGCACAGTGGCACAGTGGTTAGCACTGTTGCTTCACAGTGCCAGGGTCCCAGGGTCGATTCCCGGCTTGGGTCACTGTCTGTGCAGAGTCTGCACGTTCTCCCCTTGTCTGCGTGGGTTTCCTCTGGGTGCTTCATTTCCTCTCACAAGTCCTGAAAGACGTGCATGTTATTTGCATTGGACATTCGGAATTCTCCCTCACTATAACTGAACAGGCATCGGAGTGTGGTGACTAGCGGATTTTCACAGTAACTTAATTGCAGTGTTAATGTAAACCTACTTGTGACAATAATAAAGATTATTATTATTGAAACAAACTTTATTATAGGATTATATTCATTAGAGTTTAGAAGAATGAATGGGGATCTCACAGAAACTTACAAGTTCTGAAAGACATGCTGTTAGGTGAATTGGACGTTCTCCCTCTGTGTACCCGAACAGGTGCTGGAATGTGGCGACTAGGGGCTTTTCACAGTAAATTCATTGCAGTATAAATGTAAGCCTACTTGTGACAATAAAATATATATATTTTTTTAATTATTAAATTTAATTAAAAAAACTTATGTCACTGGAGTAGTAAACCAAAGTTCCAGAGTAATGCTCTGGGGACCCAGGTTCAAATCCCACATTTAGCATTTCTTTCCTTTAAATCCCACATTTTTTTGCCATTTTCCATCTTTCTCATTTCTTTTCACCATTTTCACTATTGTCCCGATTCATGCTTTGAAAATTTACCATTGACTCAGCAAGATTCTCTTTGATATCAGCTAACAGGGCGGCGGCATGGTAGCACTGTGGTTAGCACTGTTGCTTCACACCACCACGGACCCGGGATTAATTCCTGGCTTGGGTCACTGTCTGTGCGGAGTCTGCACGCTCTCCCTGTGTCTGCGTGGGTTTCTCCGGGTGATCTGGTTTCCTCCCACTGTCCAAAGATGTGCGGGTTAGGTGGATTGGCTACGCTAAATTGCCCCGTAGTGTCCAAAGGTTAGGTGGGGTTACTGGGTTAAAGGGGTAGTGTGGAGGTGTGGGCTTAAGTAGGGTGCTCTTTCAAGGGCCGGTGTAGACACGTTGGGCCGAATGGCCTCCTACTGCACTGTTAATTCTATGAAACAGTTTCCGATTATAGGCCAGTTAACTCATTAAAATGCTTTCTGGGATCATAGTTCCTGTTGTTTATTTTAAAGGAAGTCAATTGAAAGAAAACTCAAATGGGGTGTATACCGTGCAACCGATCTGCTACCAACATTTTTCCACCCAGTGGTGTAAATGAAAAAAAAAACCATTGCTTCTGTACTGTGGATAAGCACCACAATTCTAATTATACTTCAGAAAAGAGTGAAAAGATGTAATCTATAGGAAAGTTGGACTCCAGAGAACATATGCTTTTGATTTCATTAAATTGCATTAGATTTATAATTCATATATCCAATTGTACTGCAGACTAATTTATGACAAGGTCCTCATTTTCAGGCTATATTAGCCAGTTTGTTTCTATGTAGCGATGGTACAATTAATAATAACATAAGTATTATTATCATGGAATATTAATTTGCAATTATTTTGTATATGCCAATCTTGCTACATGCAACTATTGCCTGTATCTCTTCAAGTGTATTGAATCCAGCTGGATCCCATTGTAATGCCAAGTTATTTATACCTCAATTGCAATTGAATGTCTTGTATTTTAGCTCTTTAGTGACATCTTGAGGTAATGTCCTGTTAGAACAATCCGAGAAAGCAAAGCTGATCTCTTGATGTAAAATGTTACACAAGTAATATATCCAAACATTAGTCACTATAATTTCTCATGGGGAGTATGAAAATATATTACACACTTTCTATTTTTCACTTAAATATACAGCTAAGCTTGAGCTTTTTGAAAATTATATTTTGCAAATTAATTTTTGATGTGTTTGATCCTGATCTCATTTATGTGGATGAGCGAATTCTACCTCGTCTAAAAGTACGATTACAATGCCCAACCAAGGATCATCATTAGATATTTTGTGCTTACAAAACATTTACGTTGTATTTTCCTAAATGCCCACAGACAAAAACTCACCAAAATGTTAAAACAGTGAAGTTGTTCCAACATTTTACCATTTTAGAAAATACTGTATCCAGCAAAGGTCCAGCAGTAGTCTGTGTTTTACTAGATGAACAATAAATAGTGTAAGAACGGTCATTTGGATGGGAAATGGATTCACAGCTGCATGCAGACTCCCACAGGGAACCCCATGTCCTGCAAGTGGCTCTGAGTAAGCCATGGTGATGGATGTCATGAGGCTGTGGTATCATACATCATACAGTGGGTCCTCATCTAGGCTTCCCAAGAAAGTGATAGTAAAAGAATATTTTACAATGTTACAAAGATCTGGAGTTGGATGAGAAAACAACGTCATTTTGGGATTTGAGCCAAAAGCCCTCACTTGCAATCTTGACCAGGATTTTACAGTCCCCCTACTGGCAGCACGGTAGCATATTAGTTAGCACAGTTGCTTCACAGCTCCAGGGTCCCAGGTTCGATTCCCGGCTGGGTCACTGTCTGTGTGGAGTCTGCATGTTCTTCCCATGTCTGCGTGGGTTTCCTCCGGGTGCTCTGGTTTCCTTCCACAGTCCAAAGATGTGCAGGTTAAGTGGATTGCCCATGCTAAATTGCCCTTGGTGTTCAAAAAGGTTGGGTAGGGTTACTGGGAGGGCTTGGGTAGGGTGCTCTGTGCTCTTTCCAAGGGCCGGTGTAGACTTGATGGGTCGAATGGCCTCCTTCAGCTCTGTAAATTCTGTGATTCAACAGCTTGTCTCCCCCACCCCCCACCCCCAACCCCCCTCCGGTGAAGTGGGCGGGCTAATTAAGTTGCCATTTACTTTGGTAGGACCGTACTAACCCATCAGGTGGGAGGAGCTGTAAAACCTGGCCCTAATTAATGTCCAGAATTAATAGGTACTAATTTTCCACTAGACAGTTTCATTTTTCTAGCAGTCGCAATCGTAGCAGACTGAATTCTACTTGCTGAACTTTTCATAGAATTTACAGTGGAGGCCATTTGGCTCATCGAGTCTGCACCGGCTCTTTGAAAGAGCACCCTACCCAAGCCCACACCTTCACCCTATCCCCATAACCCAGTAACCCCACCCAACACTAAGGGCAATTTTAGACACGAAGGGCAATTTATCATGGCCAATCCACCTCACCTGCACATCTTTGGACTGTGCGAGGAAACCGGAGCACCCGGAGGAAACGCACGCACACACGGGGAGGATTCTAAGAGAGCTGACTCCCGTCTGCACGGGCAATTTATTTTTAAAATACAGTCGGCAATGCGTAAAAGACAAAAAAAATTGCACTTAAAAATAATCACATTGGAATTTCATTTGTACAATATTGTTGAACAATGAAATGGAATAGTGACCCCTCAACTCGCCCACTCCACCCCTGCGGCCCTCAGACTGAAGGCTTCAGTTTCGGTCATACAATGTATATGATATAATCTTTATTAGTGTCACAAGTAGACTTATATTCACACTGCAATGAAGTTACTGTGAAAATCTTCTAGTCGCCACACTACAGCGCCATGCATTGAAAGAAAATTAAAACTTGTATTTACCCTCAGCGCACCTCAAAGAATTTTTACAACCAATGGATTACTTATGAAGTGTTAGGTAGCAAAATGCAGCAATCAAAGAACAAGGACCCACAAACAGCCAATGAAAAAATAACGAGACAATCTGTTTCCGGTTGATCAATCTGTTGCTGTGACGCAATCTTGACACAGGCAACGCTAAGATTGAATTGACATTTTAAATATATGTTAGTCACAAATATGAGTCACAGAAGGCCTCAGATTTACTGACGGACACCATGTACTCCTCCTCCAGTGCCACCCAAGCACGGAAAGCTACAGAGTGAAACCAATAACCTGAGCAACCATCTTTTGGGAGTTGTTTGCAGGTACAGTGACTTTTATAAGGCAAACAAATGAACAAAGGTGTTGGCAATTTAAGATGCAATGGTTTATGGTTGCACTGTGTGATGTGCGACTTGAGTTGCAGAAACTAGATTTGAATCTCATGCTTGTCCTAGGTTAGATGATCTCATAGCCCAGCAGAGGTAGCATTACATTTTGCCTTGGTTAGAGAGAAGAACAAAAGCACTGCTGGTCACTCTCCAGTAAACAAAGCTAGAATTAAATATATAAAGGCAGGCAGTGTCTGTGGGAACTAAACTGAGTTAACATTTCAGCTTGATGACAAGGCATTGGCCTTCCGACCTGCTGGTTATTTCCAACACTTTCTGCTTTTCAAACTTTCACATATACAGCTGGGTTTTTGTAAAAGTATATGTACTAGATGATAGAGTTTTGGAGTATAGAAAAGAGTCTTTCACCCATTTGGTACCTCTGCTTTCAGTCACCCATTCAGTTCCAATCTCCGTCCTTTCCTTTTATTGCATTTAGTTTTTATTTTTCATGTATTTATCCATTTCCTTTTTAAAAGTCATTATGGATTATGCTTCCAGTACTGTTGAGAAGATTATGTTCCAGCAGTCCCCTGTGCAAAGTAGAAGTAAATAACACCATTTTTCATTTAGCGATGATCTTAGAGTTCGGCCCTCTGGCTATCCCCTCACCAACTGTTGGAAACAGTTTTTCCTGATTTACCGATGAACAAGGAGCCAGAGTAGGACAGAATTTAAATGGTATGCCCCCACAGTTTAGCAGCTGACCAAAACTTACTGCGCACACTCGCACAAGACTCAGCACTTGGGGTGATGCAAATGTGACTATTTCAGGCAGGGGAGGAGGAGTTAAGAATGGTAGTCAACAGGGGAATTGAGTGAGGGGGAAAAGCAAGCTGCACAGGAGAGTCAAATGCTCCTGAATTCTTTTGATTTTAAATAATGTATTGAAAGGGCCATTGGGTGCAATTTTCAGCATCAGCATTTGGGAGAAAAATTAAGATCTAGGAATTAAAATCAGACAGGTTCTCATGCAAGACACTTGGGGGTCAGTTAGCTCAGTTGGCTGGAAGGCTGGTTCGTGATGCGGAGCGACGCCAACAGTGTGGGTTCAATTCCTGTACCAGCAGAGGTTATTAATGACAGGCGCTGCCTTCTCAACTTTCACTTTCCATTCATCCAGTATGTTATTTCCCTACTGGTGAATTGTAGCCATTATGTCTTCCAACCAGTTAAACATACTCAGCTACTTATTATAAAGAATAATATTTTAACATTTGAACTATTCATATTATTTGGTAATGTTGACGGCACCAGTTACATTGATGTGGAGATGCCGGCGTTGGACTGGGGTGAGCACAGTACGAAGTCTTACAACACCAGGTTAAAGTCCAACAGGTTTGTTTTGATGTCACTAGCTTTCGGAGCGCTGCTCCTTCCTCAGGTGAATGAAGAGGTATGTTCCAGAAACATATATATAGACAAATTCAAAGATGCCAGACAATGCTTGGAATGCGAGCATTAGCAGGTGATTAAATCTTTACAGATCCAGAGATAGGGGTAACCCCAGGTTAAAGAGGTGTGAATTGTGTCAAGTCAGGACAGTCGGTAGGATTTCACAGGCCAGATGGTGGGGGATGAATGTAATGCGACGTGAATCCCAGGTCCCGGTTGAGGCCGCACTCATGTGTGCGGAACTTGGCTATAAGTTTCTGTTCGGCGATTCTGCGTTGTCGCGCATCCTGAAGGCCGCCTTGGAAAACGCTTATCCGGAGATCAGAGGCTGAATGTCCTTGACTGCTGAAGTGTTCCCCAACTGGAAGGCAACATTCCTGCCTGGTGATTGTCACGCGATGTCTGTTCATTCGTTGTCGCAGCGTCTGCATGGTCTCGCCAATGTACCACGCTTCGGGACATCCTTTCCTGCAGCGTATGAGGTTGACAACGTTGGCCGAGTCGCACGAGTATGTACCGTGTACCTGGTGGTGGTGTTCTCATGTGTAATGGTGGTATCCATGTCGATGATCTGGCACGTCTTGCAGAGATTGCCATGGCAGGGTTGTGTGGTGTCGTGGTCACTGTTCTGAAGACTGGGTAGTTTGCTGCAAACAATGGTTTGTTTGAGGTTGCGCGGTTGTACCGTAAGCCCACAGATAACCTCACGATGCTCCACTTCTCCAGTTTCCACCCTAAACACATTAAAGAAGCCATCCCCTATGGACAAGCTCTCCGTATACACAGGATCTGCTCAGACGAGGAGGAGCGTAACAGGCATCTACATATGTTGAAAGATGCCCTCGTACGAACGGGATATGGCACTCGACTCATCAATCGTCAGTTCCAACGCGCCACAGCGAAAAACCGCACCGACCTCCTCAGAAGACAAACATGGGACACAACCGACAGAATATCCTTCGTCGTCCAGTACTTCCCCGGAGCGGAGAAACGACGACATCTTCTTCACAGCCTTCAACAAGTCATTGATGAAGATGAACATCTTGCCAAGGTCATCCCCACACCCCCACTACTTGCCTTCAAACAACCGCACAACCTCAAACAAACCATTGTTTGCAGCAAACTACCCAGTCTTCAGAACAGTGACCACGACACCACACAACCCTGCCATGGCAATCTCCGCAAGACGTGCCAGATCATCGACATGGATACCACCATTATACGTGAGAACACCACTCACCAGGTACGTGGTACATACTCGTGCGACTCGGCCAACGTTGTCTACCTCATACGCTGCAGGAAAGGATGTCCCGAAGCGTGGTACATTGGCGAGACCATGCAGACGCTGCAACAACGAATGAACGGACATTGCGCGACAATCACCAGGCAGGAATGTTCCCTTCCAGTCGGGGAACACTTCAGCAGTCAAGGGCATTCAGCCTCTGATCTCCGGGTAAGTGTTCTCCAAGGCGACCATCAGGACGCGCGACAACGCAGAATCGCCGAACAGAAACTTATAGCCAAGTTCCGCACACATGAGTGCGGCCTCAACCGGGACCTGGGATTCATGTCGCATTACATTCATCCCCCACCATCTGGCCTGCGAAATCCTACCGACTGTCCTGACTTGACACAATTCACACCTCTTTAACCTGGGGTTACCCCTATCTCTGGATCTGTAAAGATTTAATCACCTGCTAATGGTCGCATTCCAAGCATTGTTTGACATCTTTGAATTTGTCTATATATATGTTTCTGGAACATACCCCTTCATTCACCTGAGGAAGGAGCAGCGCTCCGAAATCTAGTGACATTGAAACAAACCTGTTGGACTTTAACCTGGTGTTGTAAGACTTCGCACAGTTACATTGAGATAGCACTCCTTATTGTAAAATGATGTCTCACAGTGCTTTACTAGAAACACCAGGGTTTTGCCTAAAATATAGCAACGTCCGATGCTTCTGACTATTGCTGTGTTAGAATGAAAATGAAACAATAACGTCTTTTTAAATTTTTTACAGAGGTAAAAAGTTATGAATCACCTTTTGGTTCAAAGGTTCGTGAGCATGCATGTGTTGAAAGTATGAGGGACATTGTATTACGGGACAGAGGTCGCCCTGAAATTCCCAGCAACTGGCTGGTACACAAAGTAGGTAATGAGTATGAGAAAGAATCAAGTATTAATTCTGCCAACACAAGCTTTCTTTGTAAGACAAAATCGTATTTTAGGGACTTGACAACTACAGAAGGAACAACAGCATCATTTTATGACTTTTTGAGAGTTTGTGCCATTTTCTGTGTATTAAGGAAAGGGTAATGTTAAATGTATGTTGTAGAATCAGTATGCTCCTTGCTAACATAGACATTTCTGCTATTGAACTAACTCATTATTTGTATTGCTTGTCCAGAAAATATGATAATCCCACACCATTTTTCAAATACGTTCATCATCCTCCATGACAATCAATATGTTTGGCACTATTACTGCTAGGTTTTTAAGGCCTGGCATCTTCTGAACAGTAAAATCATAATTGATGGCCATACAGTTCATTGCATGACAATATTCAATTTAAAGTGCTTTTCTGCGGTTATAATGCACACTGGACACCAGTTTTTGGACCTGCTCTGCCTCACAATTTGCAACATATAACTGGGTGAATTGATCTAACACGTATAAGAGGAAGGGCCTTTTCTGCACTGTATGTTTCTGTGATTCTGTTGTTGGCAAATGGGATTAGGATTGACAGATCAGGTGCCTTTCATGCGGTGGTGCAGACTCGATGGGCCGAAGGGCATTTTCCGCATATATTTTTCGGTGATTCTGTTTCTGTGATATATCAAAGGAACCAAAACATGAATAAATGACATACAGATTAGGCTGAGAGGTTGAAGGGAGAATACCCAGGGTGATTAGCCTGATGTCAGTGGTATGGGGTGGGATTCTCCGCAATCGGCGCGACGTCCGCCGACCGGCGCCAAAAACGGGGCGAATCAACCCGGCATCGCGCCGGCCCAAAGGTGCGGAATTCTCCGTATCTTGAGGGGCTGAGCCCTCACCTTGAGGGGCTAGGCCCGCGCCGGACTGATTTCCGCCCCGCCAACTGGCAGGAAAGGCCTTTGGTGTCCCGCCAGCTGGCGCGGAAATTACTTTGCGTGCGGCGCATTCGTGGGAGCGTCAGCGGCTGCTCACGGCATCCCCGCGCATGCGCAGTGGAGGGGGTCTCTTCCGCCTCCACCATAGTGGAGACCATGGCGAAAGCAGAAGGAAAAGAGTGGCCCCACGGCACAGGCCCGCCCGCGGATCGGTGGGCCCCGATCGCGGGCCAGGCCACCGTGGGGGCCCCCCCCCCCTCAGCATCCCGGAGCCTGCCCGCGCCGCCTTGTCCCGCCGTTCAAAAGGTGGTTTGATTCTCGCCGGCGGGACAGGCATTCCAGCAGCGGGACTTCGGCCCATCACGGGCCGGAGAATCGTTGGGAGGGGGGCCCGCCAACCGGCGCAGCGCGATTCCCACCCCCGCCGAATATCCAGTGCTGGAGAATTCGGCAACCGGCGGGGGCGGGATTCACGCAAGCCCCCGGCGATTCTCCGACGCGGCGGGGGGGTCGGAGAATCCCGCCCATGATCTTCATTTCTGAGTCAGGGATACACCGGAGACTTGAACCTAGAAAATCAATCTTGCAAGCACTTATTTTTTTAGCCACCACACCTGCCTCATAAACCTCTGACACAGTGTGCAGGAATAGTACATTAAGAGCTGGAAGTGCACTATATTAGTATAGCAAAACAAATTGGCATCAGGGTGGGGGGCCATGCCTGAACAGATGCTTTGTGAATGCAAGTAAGGGGCCCAATGCCTGTTCTCAGCCTTCACTGCAATAATGGTATGCTCAGAGGCAGTAAGCATCAGCACCTGATGAACTCAGGAAAACCCAGTCTACAAACTGCTGAACAGACTCTCCAAAAGGTTATTGCATATTAGACTCTAACAAATTAGGTATTAAAAAATATATACTTAAATGAATGTGGGGAATGAGTGATCTCCCTGACTTCACATTAAAAGCGTGCAGGCCTACCTTTCCTAACCCTTTTCCTTTCTTACCTTTGTTACTATTGTTTTAGAAGTGGCTCTTCTGGGCTTTCAGAATTCTCCTCCAGTTTTCCCAAGTATGGTTCTAATCTATTTCCCGCACGTGAAATCTTTGTTCCAACGAAAGGCATCCTGCTATCTTAATGGCTTTTAGAAATTTAGGGTGCGATCTAACCAAAAAAAACAGAGCCCATTCTGGGCCAGAATCGTGCCGGGCAGCAGACCCATCGCTATAGCGTGTTTAGCAACGTCCCAGCCGGGCTTCTCACCCTGACTCGGCAGGGTGGGGAAATGCTTCAGAAAGCAGAAGCACAAAGGGACTTGGGAGTCCTTGTTCACGATTCCCTTAAGGTTAATGTGCAGGTTCAGTTGGCAGTTAAGAAGGCAAATGCAATGTTAGCATTCATGTCAAGAGGGCTAGAATACAAGACCAGGGATGTACTTCTGAGACTCTATAAGGCTCTGGTCAGACCCCATTTGGAGTATTGTGAGCAGTTTTGGGCCCCATATCTAAGGAAGGATGTGCTGGCCTTGAGAGGGGTCCAGAGGAGATTCACAAGAATGATCCCTGGAATGAAGAACTTGTCGTATGAGGAATGTTTGAGGACTCTGGGTCTGTACTCTTGGAGTTTAGAAGGATGAGAGGAGATCTTATTGAAAAGTACAAGATACTGCGAGGCCTGGATAGAGTGGACGTGGAGAGGATGTTTCCACTTGTAGGAAAAACTAGAACCAGAGGACACCATCTCAGATTAAAGGGACGATCCTTTACAACAGAGGTGAGGAGGAATTCCTTCAGCCATAGGGTGGTGAATCTGTGGAACTCTTTGCCGCAGAAGTCTGTGGAGGCCAAATCACTGACTGTCTTTAAGACAGAGATAGATAGGTTCTTGATTAATAAGAGGATCAGGGGTTATGGGGAGAAGGCAGGAGAATGGGGATGAGAAAATATCAGCCATGATTGAATGGCGGAGCAGACTCGATGGGCCAAGTGGCCTAATTCTGCTCCTATGTCTTATGGACCATGCAAAAAGCTCATTAGAACTATTTAACATGTCACTGACGAGCAGGAAGCACCAGTCATTAGCCAGCTGGGATTCGCTGCCCCTCCCCCCCCCCCCTACTGACATGAATTGGTGCAAGTATTGAGGAAGGTGGACCTGGTGGCTTGTAGTCCATGGGGTTCCAAAGTGGTAAGTACCTTCCCAACATTTGCCACCAGGATGCTGAGGGGGTCCTTCAAGAGAGGTGGGGTCAGGCAGCTTGCGCTGGGCTGGAGGGGCTCAGGTCAGGGCTCCTTCCTGGGATGGGGTTTGTTTGGCTGCTCTCCCCATTGGCAGCCTTTAAACCCATTAAACAGTCAGTCAGTATGTAAAAATTAAAGTTTTCCAATAATAAAGTGAAGCTGTTCTCCTCTGTCCCCCTAGACCCTTTAAAAAGTCTGTCAGTGTGCCAAGTTTAACGGCCTATGAGATGAAGGTTAAATTTATTCCTTTAAAGTGGCGGAAGCCTTTGAAGAGGTTTTGGCACAGTCAATTTTATTGCCATGTGAGGTTACAAGTCTGTGTGTATGGCTAGAAGGCTGAAAGCTTTGAACTGGATTGTTTACATTCAATTTCACAATCCATTACCGGCTGAACACTTTCTGATTGACAGGTTGTGGCAGCTTCAAAGAGTGCAATCAGATTGTTTATTTTTATAGCTCTGCAGGGATCCATTACTTTAGGGTAGCAGGTGTTTTCCTAACCACAGTTTTTAAAAATGTGTTGCCTCTTTGTTCTCAAGTGCTTCCTAGAAGGTACAGGGGCAGCCCCCACACCTGAGAATATTTTCAGTATATTATGAGGGATGTGCATTTCTGAGATACCAAATGACTGTTCAAATGGTCTAGGGGTGCAGATGAGAATACTTTCACTTTATTATGAGAAAACTTCAATTTTGACATACTGACTGATTGTTTAATGGGTTTAAAAGCTGCAGATGGGGAGAGTAGCCAAATGAGCCCCATCCCAGGAAGGACACCTGGCCTGGAAGTTTCCTGCAGAAAAAGGAGACTAAAAAGACAAGTCTCATTGGGACTGTAAAAGAAATAAAAATGAGCAATTTGAGGTAAATGTTTCTCTAAACATTATTTGGAGAAAGTGCCCCCCCCCCCCCCCTCAACCCTTTTTAAGACACATCTTATTTGTAACATTTTGAACTGTTTGGGGCTGAACATGGTCACATTCATGGGAAGGTTCTTGCAATTCAAATTGGCTTTCTTAGTCCAACAGCAGAATCACAGGCCCACATTTCCATTGGTCCATGATTTCAAGATAAAGATAAGGGAGCTTATTTTAACAATATTAAAATGTGGGAGGTTGGTTTTAATCTACTAGGATCTGAACAATAGAAGTATCTTCTATATGGTAATTATTTGGGATATTTCAGTAAATCATATAAGCAAAATATTTTAACTTCGTTTAGTAACAGATTGAATACTTAATTGTCGAATTATTATAGAATGATCTATGAATATGGTTGTTCCACGTAAAGTTAATAAGTGTGTTATTGGAATTTATATAAGTATGGCCTCAATTAAAATTAATTTGTATGAACCGTAAGTGAATGTATGTCAATAATATTATCTTTCTGACATTGTGGCGACTACCAGGTGTTTTTATTGTTCCGTTTACAGGGCATGCATTTCCTGTGTGATACTATCGTAGAATGTTGGGACCATGATCCCGAGGCACGCCTAACGGCACATTGTGTGGCTGAGAGGATCGATATGATGGTACAAATGAACTGTGAAGATTTCCTCAATAACAATACAAGCAATGAAGCAAGCAAGGAAGCAGGTTCTAATCCCGCAGATCTTGGAAGCCCTGTTGAACATAAAAATATCGAAATAGTCACAGATATGTGAACAAACACAAGCACCAAGAGAAGCATTAATTTTGGTCTCTTTGTACATGACAAATTGCATATTGTTGAATTCCAAAAATAAAATGAGGATGTCATATGAATAAAGCTGCATTGATATGGTGCATTATTAATAACTATTTGACAGTGGACTTCAAATAAGTGTACATCTTATCTAGGCCAAATTCTAGGCAGTGCACAGAACACAAAGTTGGTAATATATAGAATTCTTTATTCAGACATTAAAAAACGTGCTGCGACATTGCCCACCTGGATTGTAGGGCAAAATTTCTGGAGATAATGAATGTGACAGTACAGTATATTAGTCGTCCTCTTCACAGAACAGGTTCCCTGAAAAAACATTACATTACACTTTTTACAATAGAGGGTTCCAACTCAGATGTATTTGCTGTAAATAGCCATTAAATCGAATGAGCCATAAAGTATTATTAAATATTCACTGGAAGTCATATTCTAAATATAAAATTAATTGGCAAACTGGTTAAATATTTGTCGGGTAATTCATTTAATTATAATGGATTTGGATTTCGATCATTAGTATGCAAGCACTAGGATAGTATTTTGAACTCAGTACTTGCACATAGCAAGTTTTTAAAAATAACTTTAGAGTACCCAATTACTTTTTGCAATTAAGGGGCTATTTAGCATGGCTAATCCACCTACCCAGCACATCTTTGGTGTTGTGCGGGTGAGACCCATGCAGACAGGTGGAGCACATGGCAAGGCTATTGGTAGAAACGATCAGGTGGATTGTTAACAGCCAATTTACAATCACTCATTCTGCACTGAAACTCAGGATAATTTTGCCTCCGGAGTTCTTTATTACCAGCTACTAATAATTAAATAACATGAAAAACCTGTTTGCTGAGGGTCAATGTCAATGATGAGAGCTTTCAAAAATAAGAGTTTATCATTGAGTGGTAATGCACCTCAATATTAAGCCAATGTATTAGAATAAATTCATACAAAACTGGAAGCAGAAGTTGTAATATTCTGAAGCAATATTTACCCTACTTCTTGGCATTAACATTTTCTCACTAAGATTAATCCTTTTGTTACTCATATTATGTGAAAATCACTATTTTACATTGTCAAATTTATGTCTGTTCATAGCAGCAGATAAAGAAATATTGGAGAAACCAAAGGAAATAAAAGCTGGCAAAACCCCAGGACCTGGTGGCCTACATGCTAATGTTCTAAGAAGTGACTCTAGAGGCAGTGGATGCACTGGTGATGATTTTCCAAAATTCCTTAGAATGCAGTAGATTCTTCTAGAATGCAGTAGATTCTTCTAGAATGCAGTAGATTCGAAGTTAGAAAATCTAACATCACTATTCTAGAAGGGAGAAAACAAGCAGCTACATGTCATCTAACCTGAAATCAGTGGTCGGGAAATGCTGGAATTAATTATTAAGACAGTCTTAACAATGCACTTATAAAATTATAGCATGGTCAGACTGAGTTTATATGGTTTAATTTTTTCTTTTAATTTAGAGTACCCAATTCATTTTTTCCAATTAAGGGGCAATTTAGCGTGGCCAATCCACCTACCCTGCACATCTTTGGGTTGTGGGGGCGAAACCCACGCAAACACGGGGAGAATGTGCAAAATATGAGGAAAGGCTGATGGACTTGAGGTTGTTTTCGTTGGAGAGAAGAAGGTTAAGAGGAGACTTAATAGAGGCATACAAAATGATCAGGGGGTTGGATAGGGTGGACAGTGAGAGCCTTCTCCCGCGGATGGAAATGGCTGGCACGAGGGGACATAACTTTAAACTGAGGGGTAATAGATATAGGACAGAGGTCAGAGGTAGGTTCTTTACGCAAAGAGTAGTGAGGCCGTGGAATGCCCTACCTGCTACAGTAGTGAACTCGCCAACATTGAGGGCATTTAAAAGTTTATTGGATAAACATATGGATGATAATGGCATAGTGTAGGTTAGATGGCTTTTGTTTCGGTGCAACATCGTGGGGCGAAGGGCCTGTACTGCGCTGTATTGTTCTATGTTCGATGTTCTATGTTCCACACAGACAGTGACCAAGAGCCGGAATCGAACCTGGGACCAGGGTGCCGTGAGGCAGCAGGGCTAACCCACTGTGCCACCGTGCTGCCCTGTTTATATGGTTTAATGATGGGGAATTACATTTGACAAATGTATGAGTTATTTGGAAATGTAACTTGTAGGGTAGATAAAGGGGAGCCAGTAGATGTAGGCTACTCAGATTTATAAATGGCATTCAATAAGGTGTCATATAAGAGGTTAATATGGAAGATGGAGTTGGGGATAATATGGTAGCATGAATGGAAGATTGGCTACAGATGTTGAGAGTAAGGATAAATGGGACATATCAAGTTAGTAGGCTGTATAACTAGTGGAATGCCACTAAGCTGTGGCCTCAGCTATTAATAATCTATATTAATGATGTGGATGAAGAGATGCTGAGTAATGTATTCATTGACAGTACAAGCTAGGTGGGTATGCAAGCTGAGAAGACTGCAAAGCAATATAAGCAAGTTAAATGAGTGGCCAATAAGGTGGCAGATGGAGTATAATATGGGGAAATTTGTGGTTATTTTGATAGAAAGAACAAAAATGCAAAATAGGTTTTAAAAGGCATAGATATAACAAGCAATTAGGATGACAAATTGTATGTTGGCCATTGTTGCAAAGGGATTGGAGTACACAAAGAACATGTCTTGCTACAGTTGTATAGGACTTTGGTGAGCCCATACCTGGAGTACTGTGCACAGTTCAGCTACCCATATCAAAGATATATTTGCCTTTCAGCCTGTCCAACAAAGGTTTACTAGAATGGTTACCGGGGATGAAAGGATTGTCCTATAATGAGAAGCTGAGTAAATCGGTTCTATACTCTCTGGAGTTTAAATTGTTAAGAGGTGATTTAATTGAAATAGACAAGATTCTGAAAGAGCTTGACGGGGTAGACATGAGGTTACTCCTCTTGCATGGGGAATCTAGCTCATGGGGGCACAGTTTCAAGCAAAGGGCTCAAATATTTAGGACTGAGATGAGAAATTTCTTCACTGATGCAAATCTTTGAAACTGTCTAGCTCAGTGGTTACGGATGCTCCATCATTGAATATATTTAAGACTGATTTGTGCAGATTCTCGGTGTCCTAGGGAATCAAGGGATATGGGGGTCGGGCGGGATAGAGGAGTCAAGGTAACTTAAGGTCAGTATCAACCATGGTCAGACTGAATAGTGGAGAGGGGTCTTGAGGTCTATTCCTGCTATTATTTCTTATGTTTATATGAATTCTATGATATGTCGAAATTCAGATTATACAGGTAGTCATCAGGGTCTACATTAATAAAAAAAAACTCAAAATGAATTCTTCATTTATTGGTCAATATAGCGATGGCCTTCCACGAGGTTATCCAGATGACATTTTCCTTGTGTGTGTCTGAATTGCATGTGCAGACAGTTTATTTCTCCAATCAGAGTTAAAGCTCAGCCCATCTTCATTCAGCATCCAAACATATAAAGCAGGTCACAGGACTGCAATCAGGAGAGGGAACCTTTCCTACTCCACAGCCAATGAGACTAATTACAGCTTCCAGAACTGATACCAATAATTCAAAAAAAGTTTTTTTTTGTCAAACCATCACATCCTTTGAAATCAATATAGCATATAACTGAAAGTTATTTCATTATTAATTATTTTGAATTTGCAGCTATGAGCTTGGCCGCATAGAGATCAAGAGATTTTCCAAGTGCTTCTCCATTAGAGCATTTGTTTTTCTATGTACGTTTATGGATTCCTATATTCATTCCCTGTGGGAGTGACTCTGTGACAGGAGCATTCAATTTTTCCCATAATCTGTGCATTTGACAATTGTTTCAAATAAATGAATCCAGATCAACATTCATTAAAAATATAATAGGTTGCTGGGAGAGTTGTAAGGCTGTGGAGTTCCAATTAATACAGCTAAAAGCTGAAATTGGGTGAAAGTTTTTGGGCCTTGCGGGCCTACTCCAAATACACCTCTTTGATGCATTGGTTATAATCTTCCAAAATTCCTAGAATCTGGAAAGGTCCCAGTGGTTTGGAAATCTACAAATGTAATGCTCCTATTCAGGAAAGGAGAGAGACAGAAAGGGAACTATGTGGGCCAGTTAGCCTGGCATTTATCATTTGGAAAATGCTGGAATTTGGGGCAAGAATGCAGGACACTTAGAAAATCGTAGTACAGACCAGCAGAGTCAACATGGTTTTATGAAGAGTTCCTTATGAAAGAGCCTTATGAAAGGCTATTTAGACCATAGTATTATATACATTGTGTTTTATCTCATTGTTTTACTAACCGCTAAAACAATTCAAAATTCTCAACTATGAGAATCGGGCTTGTATGCCTCACTGTTATCCAAACCCTGAGATTTATGCTACTCCATCTGTTTCATATTGTACAATGATGCAATGGAAAGTCAAAGCTAATGATCCTTTGAACTGTATGAACTATTCTTCTGTGACATTCACATCGCTTGCGTTTTACTGGCTTTACAATGAAACATATGTGATTGAAATAGAAAGTTTGTCAGTGCATTGGTGGGTTCTCATCTGCGTCTGTACTCTTTAACCTTTTTTGACTTCTAATTGCGGTCAACATTTTAATGCAATAATAGATTTTAGCATGCTGTTACATTATATTTGATTAACAGATACAAGTTTACTTCTTTTGGTGCTTCAATGAAAACCAATTAATATAGCTAAACCATTGAAACCATGTGTTTCTGGGAGTGCCAGTTTCTAGGAGTGTCAGCTTCTGAAATTTGTAAGTATATTTTACCCACAGCAGGAGCGCTCCCAAGTACAAATACTGATGTGGAGAAAATTAGTTTGGATCTAGTTTATCTGAATCCTCATATTTCCCGAAATACATTATGCATATTCAGTCATGTGGGAGTCATGGCAGCTGACCAAGCCAGCTCCCGAGTAAATACTTTAGAAGAACCAAAAATATTTTGGAAGAAGAACATCATGTCTATGTTAGCATATGTCAATCATACTGAAATATCGAAAATCTAAAGAAAGTGTTGCTCTCTTTCAGTGGCTATAAATATGGCGATTAAGAAGGTCGCCTTTCTTAATCTTAATTATGAATAGGCTTTCAGAGTCGTCAGGTATCTCTTGATACCGCCACAAGGTTCAACCGAATACCAATCAAAGAGCCAATACACCAGTTAGTTAGTTCAAAGTCAATGCTACTTAATTTACACACAGTACGATTTACTCATGCACAATAACTCTACAGCCTAAACTATGTCTATCACTAACACCTATACTTGAGTTCGGGTGCCCACTTGGGTCAGAGGAACAATGGCCGTTGTTTGGATCTGGGGTTCGAAGAAGTAGCAGAAGTACAGCTATGGTCGTCCGTCTGGTAGCGAGTGTTGAACTTGAACTTACTTGCTTCTGGTGGTGCAGGTGGAAGGGTCTCTCCAGTTGAGAGCCGAATCCAAGAGGCTGAACATATGGCGGGGGTTCCTTCTTATACTCGGGGAGCTTTGCGCGCTTTTAGGCGGGCCTTAACCTTGGCCTCAATTAATTGGGCCGGTTCTTGATCAATGCCATCGATCTGAGCCAATAAAGGGGCGGGTGCCTTGATGGCTGGGCGTGTCCTAAGTGGCCGTTGGCTTTGCTTGTGTCTTCTTGCTGAGGTAGTGGCGCCGGAATGTCTGGGACGGTATCGGCTACCTGAGCACTAGTCCTTTGTTTATCGGAGATGGGCCATCAATATGCAAATCGGCCAGGAGTTTCGGTTCTGTCTGCAGTCTGTCTTCCAAATACACATTCAGGCTCTGTGCCTGCCTGTTACTTTGCATTGTCCGTTTTCCCTGTATGCTCTGCGAGTGTCCATTTTATATGCTGAAAGTGGCCATCCCAGATGGCTACAAAAGGATGGACATGATTTTTTGCCAAAGGGAAATAAATACAATTCGGTGAACATTCAGAAAGGGCGAATACTCCAGAGCCCAAGCATCTTCTCATTTTATTTTTGTTAAAGGAGAGTTAATGATTTTGGTATTATCTATAATTTAATTTGGTCTTTTGGGAAGATGTAATTTTACATATTGACATTTGTGCAGGGATGGATTGCTGCTGCAGGTTAAAAATAATGATGTAGATTTCAGAAGCCAACACTCCCGAAGCCACATATCTAGCCTGGTTTTTGATGAGAGCACATTATGCACTGGAAATTGCCTCCTTATATATGATTGACAATATCCAACAGATTACATGAACTATTTCTGCATTTACAGTGTTGTTCCTCTACTTTGTTATACAGTACTACTGCAAGCAATGTTCAGTACAAAGTTACAGAACTTGCAACTTTACCAATTGTTCATTGTGGACAATGTAATTCTGTTTTTTGAATCAATGTATTGCTTAAACTTGAAACTCTTCTCTTATTTAACCTACCCATTTTCACTACCAATACAAAATTTGCTGAAAACCTTTGCAAATGTTTGTTCCAAAGTTACTTCAAATCATACAAACCACAGCCACTGAGCCATTTAAGATTTCAAATTTGTACACTTTGAATAATTTCACAAAACCAGATATTACATTTGTGTGTTAAGTCACATTTGTTTAAATGATGGGCTTTAAAGTTCTGAATTAGGCAGGAGAGACAATCACCATTAATTACCTTCTGTCATGATATTCAAACACACACATCATGATAGACACACCAACAGACAAATCAGAACACACAACACCACAACCAATGACAGAAAGATATAAAAGCACAGACACGACCCCCGGTGGTCAGTATTAGCTGCAGAGGAGAACCAGGACACATCTGTTACCAAACACACTCAGGGAGACAGCACGTGCAGTGTATCCAGAACGAACTGTATTATAAGAGTTATAATAAAATAGAGTTGTACCACATACAACTGTGTTGGCTCATCTGTGCACCAGAGCACCCAACACCACATGGTACAGGAGTGGATCGATACCTGCCGGCATACCTCAGTGTACACAGACAACCAGCAGTGCCCAGGCAAAATGATAGAGCTCCCGGTTCCGCAGCCGCTCCAGTGCCACGGCGATCTCCGCGAAAAATGGCGGCGATTCCGGCAAATGTTCGAATTGTTCCTGGTGGCAGCTGAACTCCAAGACCTGGATGATAGCGAAAAAATTGAATTTCTCCTCACCATCGCCGGTGCAAGGGCAAGAGAAATATTCACAAGGTTCAGGTTCTTCAGGAGGCAGCAAAGGTACGATTACCAGGCAGTCCTGGACAAATTCTCCAAGTACTGTGAAGAAAACGCAATCCAATCGGCAAATAAAGGTAAGAAAAGCTGCAGTACTCACCTCGTGGCTGGGATCCCGGAGCCCGAATTCCCAGAAGACAAAATCCCGGGCCTGAGAGAAGGCTGGGTCGAGGTCGGCGGCCATCTTGCTAAAGGTATAACGCTAGCACAGTTGAGCGAGCAGTGCGCAGAACCGGAAGTTTCGTTTGCGCATGCGCGAGATGCTGCGCATGCGCAGTCAAGAAAACGGCCATCGGTAAAGGAACAGCGATCTGAGCATGCGCAGTCGCTTCCTACGTGCTACATACCGAGCGTCAGGATGTCAGAGGCCCCAGACTGCACCAATTTAAAGGGGAAACGTCCCAAATCCAATTTAAAAGGGAAACGTCCCAAATCAAAAAAACAAAAATCTGTTAAAGCTGTAAAACAACCTTCCCTCACCTGGAATGACAGCACAGTGCCGCAAATTGACCCAGGAGATGAATTTGACCTCCGAAGAACCCTCCGACAAGCAGTTACCTACGCACAAGCCGATGATTCCGACCTTGAATACTTCGATGACGATCTTTACAGTGTTTCCGGACCTCGCGAGCCCAATGATAGCTCCGTGGTCCTATATGACTATGACTCGGACGAACCTTTCGTGTTGCACATTGGCGGCCCCCACATTGAATCCGACGCAGATGCGGATTCATTTTTCGGATTTGAGGATCTTCAACCCAGCAGATATGACGTTCCAACTTATCAGTACCGGATGATGCTGCAGCCTGACATTAACAGACAGGGAGCGGTGCAAGCACACGGAGAGTGCCCTGCTGCCACACAGAGCGTGGTCCACGTCCCGCTCAACGTTCCCGACTCTATGAAAGAAGACATGCAAGACTCCAGAGTGCAGTCCTCGCATGAACCAGAAGTGACTCCAGTGTCACAAGCCTCCACAGAGAGCTCGTGGACAGCCTCCACGATAGAGGCAACGCAAGACTCCAGAGCGCAGTCCTTGCACGAACAAGAAGTGACTCCAGTGTCACAAGCCTCCACAGAGAGCTCGTGGACAGCCTCCACGATAGAAGCAACGCAAGACTCCAGAGCGCAGTCCTTGCACGAACAAGAAGTGACTCCAGTGTCACAAGCCTCCACAGAGAGCTCGTGGACGGACTCCACGATGGAAGGAACGCAAGACTCCAGAGCGCAGTCCTTGCAGGAACAAGACCATGAGGGTCTAGCAACCTCTCCTGACCAACCAGCGGCAGACGATGCAAGTCTGCCATGCTCACGTGAACAGCAAGAAGGCTATAACAGCCTACCATGCTCCACTACACAGCAGCATGAACATGACGGTCTCTCATGCTACAATGAAGGGCACAGCGCTGAAGACTGTTCAAGCCCAACTGAAGAAAAGCCAAAGGAATCGCCTCGTCCAAGCCCGAAGAAAAAAGGTTTATGTGCTGACCTTCAGGATCATTATAGCCGAACAGAGATTAATAATGCTGCACGGCCACAGAAGGATGCTGAGGATTTGCTAACGAAATTAATTGAATGTTTAACTTGCAAGGAGCAGACTGAGAATTGCCAGTGTTTTAGTACGGATCGAAAAAATGGACAAGACATTGATCCTCAGGTAATGGAAATAACACAACCTGAATCATATCTACAGCAGGGACAAATGTCTCCCTTCAACACAACACCGCAAAATCCCAACTTCGGAGACCAGCAGTTAGTCAGTAATGACTCTTCAAACCTTGAGGGGAACATTAATTGCATTGAACCTATACACGCTCCACTGATTATTGAGCAGAACATTGGAGCAAGAATCCTGAGGACACCGACATCGAGTAGCCAGATAACGAATTTAAAACCCACAGCAGTTTCAAGTGAACCAAGTGTGCTTTCCACTAATGGTGAAGATGCAGATAAGGTCGACCCGATTATCCATTGTACCACACTAACCCCAGTGATTAAGCAGTTATGTATGGGGAGTATAATGTGGGCAATTGAGAACAGTAAAAGAGAGACTGTGACCATGCCAGTCCCAGCAAAATCAGACCCAGAGACCATGAAGGCATGTACATTAGACAAAGATACATATGAGGCACCTGAGAAGAAAAGTGAAACGGAATGTTCTTTGGAAAATAGTACAATGTCGATAGAAACATTGGATCCTATATTCGAGACCATACCTATGGGAGAATTTGGGGGTAATAAACAAGGTTCTGCAATGTCTGGGGGAAGATTTAAAATTCCAAAGAAGAAAAGCCCAAATGAAGGACAACGGCAAGACAATGACAGTCCACCGACATGGTGTGCACCACCAGATGAAAACTCTGACAATTTACCCAACCCTAGTGAACAGCAAGCTGCTAATGAGGATCTATCCACGGGATGTGAGACGAGTGACGACAGCATCCCACTTCCCATGCAAAAGGTGCAAGGTGACAGACCTCGCCTAGTGCGTACCGAGGCACTCGACGATCACGGTGGGACCACTGACGACTGCGGTGGCAGCGCACCGCTTCCACCCTCGATGGCTCGACCCTCTCCACTGGTTGGTGCATTCCTGCATGTTCCGACTCCAGAAGTGCAGCTTCAGGGAATCTCGGCTGCCTCCAGTGAACCTGTTGGGACTCCGGACGGGGGGCATCGACGGAAGGCAGACCGGACTCCAGATGGGGAGCAGCCAAGCGCCGACTCTGATTCGCGCACGCCAGACCTTGCTCCGGACGGGCGGTGTCGCGGCCTCGGTGATGGCACGCTCAGGGTGACGGCGGATGCCACGGCGACAGGGAATGGATCGCGTGGCAGTCCCACTGGGTCGGCAGTGGCAACCAGCACCGGCGGTCCAAGATGGACACACCAATTCGCGCCATCGCCAGACGTTGATGCGAGCAACAATTCTCTCTCCAAGGCGACATGCTTCGACGTTTCTCTGCGGAGTCGCCCTTCCGGCACAGCAGGTGGCCGGAACCAGCGTACACGGTCTCGGCCAACTTCCACATCTGGCACAGTCATCGCCTTGCATGATATTAGTGATGGTGCTACTTCGATGGCAACGACCCATCGGCTACAAGATGCCGTCCACCACAAACATAAAAAGAAAAAGACTCCACCTTGTTCCTGGCATGCAGGGCGGATGGATTGGTGCGTAGGCGCAATCAGCGAGCTTTGCGCCGCCTTCCACGCTCGCAACTGAACCGTACGCACACGCCGGATCCTCCACTGGTTCCCAAGGATGACTTCGTGGAGATGCCACGGATCATGCCCCTTCCATCGCCACCAGAACCAAACCACAGCCAAGGCACCACTAACAAAGATGTTGAATGTTATATTTGCACGAATGAAAAAACCAAGCACTGCACGAAGTACAACAAATGGTAAAGTAGAGACTTCGGCAACAGCATCACCTCCAACAGTCCAAGGTGAACCAGTGTGACCCCAAATCTCCACAGCTGAACCGGCTTGAGGACCAGCCCACTCTTGAGGCGGTCACCCATTAGACTGGACTTATAACGCTGTTCATACGTTCAAAAAGTCAAACACTTCTGTATTATAACCTGTTGTTGTTTATTGTTCCAGATATCGTCTGACCAGACCAATGTTCAAGTTTTTTTTTTTTTTTTCTCTCCCATCCAAGTTTTGTTATGGTACAACCTTGTTAGTGTCACGCACCCGACATCGCCCCATGTAAATAGTTACGTCATATACACACGCTGTACATAACACACACACACACTCTTCGATGCACTCACGACACAATTATATTTATAACCACGTAGGCACATATCTTTGTAAAAAGGGGGGGATGTCATGATATTCAAACACACACATCATGATAGACACACCAACAGACAAATCAGAACACACAACACCACAACCAATGACAGAAAGATATAAAAGCACAGACACGACCCCCGGTGGTCAGTATTAGCTGCAGAGGAGAACCAGGACACATCTGTTACCAAACACACTCAGGGAGACAGCACGTGCAGAGTATCCAGAACGAACTGTATTATAAGAGTTATAATAAAATAGAGTTGTACCACATACAACTGTGTTGGCTCATCTGTGCACCAGAGCACCCAACACCACACCTTCCACACAACAAAGCCTTGCATAGAGAGGCGTCAGCAAAAAGGACACTGACCCAAAGAAGGAGTTATCTAAAGACAAGCAAATGCTTGGTCAAATAAGTAGATTTTAAACAGGATCTTAGAGGGCAGGGAAGTGGAGAGGCTTGCGAAGGGAATGTAATGCATGTGTTGAGAAATGACAAGCCATGGTGGACTGATGGGAGGAGAATGCAAAAGAGGCCAGATGCATAGGAACAGGGAGTTTTGGGAGCGAAGGTCGGAGGAAAGAGATGGGAAAATGCAATGACATGAAGGAATTTAAACACAAGAATTCTAAATTGATATCCATGAGCTAGTGTAATTCAGTGAGGACAACAGTAACCGGTGACTTGAGACCTGGGGTGGAACTTTCCCATCTGGGCTAAGTCCCGTGATGGGGGGGGGCATGGAGTGTTTCTCATTGAGGAGGCGGGTTGGGAAAACACATCATATCTTCTGGCCCAACCTAATTATTTATGCAAACGGCTGTTTTGCGCTGTATTCCATAGCGGTGCAGGCCTGATTGTGCGAAGACCACCATTGAATCAGAGCGTCTTATTTAAAAGTGGCCCAACATCATTGGCCCACTGTTAAAGAAAGAAGATGGACTTCCAGATAATGAAGGTGAATCACTGGTAGCACTCTGAGGGCGGAAGGCAGACCTCCTGTGAAAGAAGATGGATCTCTGGGAACATTTTGAGGCCGCAGGCATTTCACTCTGTTCCCTGCAATTGGGTGTGCTGTTGTCATTCTCCCCTCTGTCCAGTTGCTGAGCTTGACCACCCATCTAGTACTTCTCCGATTTTCCTGGTCTGATGTTTCACCTTTCATATTGCAGCACTCGGCTCTCACCCCACCTTTTTCACTGGTCGTATTCTCTCAATTTTCATTTCTTCACTTCAGCTAAAAAAGCCCACGACAAGCTGGGGCTCTGATTTCCATGCTGGCACATTCATTTGTTCTTTATTCTGTTACGATCTCAGCTGATGTTACTACTGGACAGTCAGGTCCCAGAATGGAACCCTGATTCAATAGATCGTAACTTGCAATTTTTTGTTTAGAGACATGGATGAACAGAGTCACAGGACTGTCACAGTCAACGTACTGTGGGAGGACACCTCAGAGGGCAGCGAGGCTATATGGGTAGAGATTAAGAATAAGAAGAGTGCAGGCACAATGTTGGGGGTTTACTACAGGTCTCCCAACAACCAGCGGGAGATAGAGGAACAGATAGATAGACAGATTTTGGAAAGGAGTAAAAAAGAACAGGGTTGTTGTGATGGGAGACTTTAACTTCCCCAATATTGACTGGGACTCACTTAGTGCTAGGGGCTTGGACGGGGCAGAGTTTGTAAGGAGCATCCAGGAGGGCTTCTTAAAACAATATGTAGATAGTCCAACTAGGGAAGGGGCTGTACTGGACCTGATATTGGGGAATGAGCTTGGCCAGGTGGTAGAAGTTTCAGTACGGGAGCATTTCGGGAGCAGTGATCACAATTCAGTAAGTTTTAAAGTGCTGGTGGACAAGGATAAGAGTGGTCCTCGGATGAATGTGCTAAATTGGGGGAAGGCTAATTATAACAATATTTGGCAGGAACTGAAGAACCTAGATTGGGGGTGAATGTTTGAGGGTAAATCAACATCTGACATGTGGGAGGCTTTCGAATGTCAGTTGAAAGGAATTCAGGACCGGCATGTTCCTGAGGAAGGATAAATATGACAAATTTCAGGAACCTTGGATAACAAGAGACATTGTAGGCCTCGTGAAAAAGAAAAAGGAGGCATTTGTCAGGGCTAGAAGGCTGGGAACAGACGAGGCCTGTGTGGTAGATAAGGAAAGTAGGAAGGAACTTAAGCAAGGAGTAAGTAGGACTAAAAGGGGCCACGAAAAGTCATTGGCAAATAGGGTTAAGGAAAATCCCAAGGCTTTTTACACGTACATAAAAAGCAAGAGGGTAGCCAGGGAAAGGGTTGGCCGACTGAAGGATAGGCAAGGGAATCTATGTGTGGAGCCAGAGGAAATGGGCAAGGTACTAAATGAATATTTTGCATCAGTATTCACCAAAGAGAAGGAATTGGTGGATGTTGTGTTTGGAGAAGGGTGTGTAGATAGCCTGGGTCACATTGAGATCCAAAAAGACGAGGTGTTGGACGTCTTGAAAAATATTAAGGTGGATAAGTCCCCAGGGCCTGATGGGATCTACCCCAGAATACTGAAGGAGGCAAGAGAGGAAATTGCTGAGGCCTTGACAGAAATCTTTGGATCTTCACTGTCTTCAGGTGATGTCCCAGAGGACTGGAGAATAGCCAATGTAGTTCCTTTGTTTTCGAAGGGTAGCAAGGATAATCCAGGGAACTACAGGCCGGTGAGCCTTACATCAGTAGCAGGGAAATTGCTGGAGAGAATTCTTCGTGACAAAATTCATAATGCTGAAGTGCAAAGGGACTTGGGAGTCCTAGTCCAGGATTCTCTAAAGGTAAACTTGCAGGTTGAGTCCGTAATTAAGAAAGCAAATGCAATGTTGTCATTCATCTCAAGAGGCTTGGAATATAAAAGCAGGGATGTACTTCTGAAGCTTTTTAAAGCATTAGTTAGACCCCATTTAGAATACTGTGAGCAATTTTGGGCCCCACACCTCAGGAAGGACATACTGGCACTGGAGCGGGTCCAGCGGAGATTCACACGGATGATCCCAGGAATGGTAGGCCTAACATACGATGAACGTCTGAGGATCCTGGGATTATATTCATTGGAGTTTAGGAGGTTGAGGGGAGATCTATTGGAAACTTACAAGATAATGAATGGCTTAGATAGGGTCGATGTAGGGAAGTTGTTTCCATTAGCAGGGGAGACTAGGACCCGGGGGCACAGCCTTAGAATAAAAGGGAGTCACTTTAGAACAGAGGTGAGGAGAAATTTCTTCAGCCAGAGAGTGGTGGGTCTGTGGAATTCATTGCCACAGAGGGCGGTGGAGGCCGGGACGTTGAGTGTCTTTAAGACAGAAGTTGATAAATTCTTGATTTCTCAAGGAATTAAGGGCTATGGAGAGAGAGCGGGTAAATGGAGTTGAAATCAGCCATGATTGAATGGTGGAGTGGACTCGATGGGCCGAATGGCCTTACTTCCACTCCTATGTCTTATGGTCTTATGGAGACAGGATCTACACCCATTTGGAAGCAAGTGGACATATTAGCGAGAGGCAGCAGAGATTTGTGAAGGGGAGGTAGTGTCTCACTTACTTGATAGAGTTTTTCGAGGAGGTCACAAAGATGATTGATGCAGGTAGGGCAGTGGATGGTGTCTATATGGACTTCAGTAAGGCCTTTGACAAGGTCCGGCATGGCAGACTGGTACAAATGGTGAAGTCACATGGGATCAGAGGTGAGCTGGCAAGATGGATACAGAACTGGTTAGGTCATAGAAGGTAGAGAGTAGCAATGGAAGGGTGCTTTTCTGGTTGGAGGGCTGTGACTAGTGGTGTTCCGCAATTTTCAGTGCTCGGACCTTTGCTGTTCGTAGTATATATAAATGATTTGGAGGAAAATGTAACTGGTCTGATTAGTAAGTTTGCGGACGACACAAAGGTTGGTGAAATTACGGATAGCGATGAGAACTGTCAGAGGATACAGTAGAATATAGATTGTTTGGAGACTTGGGCGGAGAGATGGCAGATGGAGTTTAATCCGGATAAATATGAGGTAATGCATTTTGGAAGGTCTAATACAGGTAGGGATTATACAGTGAATGTATAACCCTCAAGAGTATTGAGTCAGAGAGATCTAGGTGTACAGGTCCACAGGTCACTGAAAGGGGCAACACAGGTGGAGAAGGTAGTCAAGAAGGCATATGGCATGCTTGCCTTCATTGGCCGAGGCATTGAGTATAAAACTTGGTAAGTCATGTTGCAGCTGCATAAAACCTTAGTTAGGCCACACTTGGAGCATAGTGTTCAATTCTAGTTGCCACACTACCAGAAGGATGTGGAGGCTTTAGAGAGGGTGCAGAAGAGATTTACCAGGATGTTGCCTGGTATGGAGGGCATTAGCTATGAGGGGAGGTTGAATAAACTTGGTTTGTTCTTACTGGAACAAAGGAGGTTGAGGGGTGACCTGATAGAGGTCTATAAAACTATGAGGGGCATAGACAGAGTGGATAGTCAGACGTTTTCCCAGGGTAGAGGGGTCAATTACTAGGGGGCATAGGTTTAAGGTGCGAGGGGCAAGGTTTAGGGGAGATGTACGAGGCAAATTTTGTTTTACACAGTGTAGTGGGTGCCTGGAACTCGCTGCTGGAGGAGGTGGTGGAAGCAGGGATGATAGTGACGTTTAAGGGGCATTTGACAAATACATGAATAGGATGGGAATAGAGGGATACGGGACCCCGGAAGTGTAGAAGTTTTTGTTTAGACGGTCAGAATGGTCAGCGCAGGCTTGGAGGGCCGAAAGGCCTGTTCCTGTGCTGTACTTTTCTTTGTTATTTGACTGCCAATTAACTTTAACAAAAGAATAAAACATTTATTAAACATGAAAAGATTGACTGTAATATAATACTCCTTCACCACCCCCCGTATCTTCACAGATGTACACATATTTTTAAGATAACACATTTTACAAAATATAACATATATAATGTTCTCGTAAGTACACAGTTCATGTAAACCAATAGGGCAACTATGATCAGATACACCACAGTCAGAAATCAGGTGGCAGATCCCACCTAATAAAACATCTCTGGATTTCTCCTCAAATCCCCAAGATGCTTGTCACACTGTGAGCCAAATGGTCTCACTGGAATTCTGACTTCCATACAAGTGTTTCCAAACTCCACTCTCGAAGAAACACGCCTTGGAATCTTCGCACAATGTTTTATCTCAGATGCCTTCACCATGGATCCACTTCCAGGGTTGCAATCTCTCCATTGAATATTCTTCTGCCCGGGATTGTCACATGCATTCAAGCTTCTATACTATCTCTCGCGTATCCAGCCATGCCAACTGAACACTACTGATTCACAGGCTGTATTAAGCTGTCACTAACCTTAGGATTACTTCAATGTCCGACTCTCGCCAGCCAACTTCACTAAATCTGCACCTTTCAGCTCCATCTTTAACTGGAAGACGCGCTCTCTCCACCACTTTCTTTAATTTCAGTGAACGGTACCATGCTCATTTCCAGTTCTTTATCCCTGTGGCTTCAATCTTCCTGGGCCTTCTCTTTCAATCCCTGGTTTCCAGAACTATCCTTTTGCTTCTGGGACTTGCTTTCTCCCCATTACTCATTGTCCTGCCTCTTTGTTGGCAGTTTCTTTGAGAGCTGCTTTCTTCCCAAGTGCCTGGTTCCAACTGAGGCTGATGCATTTCAGTGTGGACTCCTGGTTGCTAAGCAACAGCCTAGTCTTTCCTTAAATTCAGTTTTTATGTTGTAGGCCCTTTAATTACAATGCTGGCAGTTTAAAATGAAACCAAAGCCCACAGACATGCACGCATCTTTGGTTCACATGAGCTAACTGAAGTTTTAATGTTTTCGCAGCAACTAACTGCAGAACCACAAATTAAGCTGAAACTCAAACCCTATTTCTAATATCCACAAATACAACTACATGTTACATAAAACTACCTGTTTCTTGAGAACTCTCTGACTAGATGATGATTTTAAGGACCCTCACCAGAGATACTTCAATTGTTGGAATCCTCTTCTCGACAGCCTTATTTTATGGTCTAGCTCTCAAACCAAAACAGCGCAATGCTCTACATCGTGGATTATGCAAATTGCTTTTTCAACTGCACACTGCTTGCTTTTGGGTGCTGTCTGTGTATCATTTAGCTGGCGAATTGTAGAGCGGGCAATTGCTTGCCTTTATTTCAGTGCTGCTGCTATCCCCATAGTTGGTCTCTTTTGAATCGCAGAAATTGAAAATGATTTTTTATGTTCACAATGGTTAAAAACTGAAATGCCACACTGTTTTCTGTTGTTGATGCTCAATCCAAACTTCAAACTTGACCTTCTCAGTTCTTCAGCCATTATGGATATTTAATAAACAAGTTTAGGGAGTTAGGCTGGAAGTTGAAAGCCAGGACAGACAGAGTTGTCATCTCTGGTTTGTTGCCGGTGCCACGTGATAGCGAGGCTAGGAATAGGGAGAGAGTGCAGTTGAACACGTGGCTGCAGGAATGGTGTAGGAGGGAGGGCTTCAGGTATTTGGATAATTGGAGCGCATTCTGGGGAAGGTGGGACCTGTACAAGCAGGACGGGTTGCATCTGAACCAGAGGGGCACCAATATCCTGGGAGGGAGGTTTGCTAGTACTCTTCGGGAGGGTTTAAACTAATTTGGCAGGGGAATGGGAACCGGATTTGTAGTCCAGCAACTAAGGTAGCCGATATTCAGGACGCCAAAGCATGTAATGAGGCAGTGGGGAAGGGAACACTGACAAAGGAGAGTATTTGCAGGCACGGAGATGGGTTGAAGTGTGTATACTTCAACGCAAGAAGCATCAGGAATAAGGTGGGTGAACTTAAGGCATGGATCGGTACTTGGGACTACGATGTGGTGGCCATCACGGAAACTTGGATAGAAGAGGGGCAGAAATGGTTGTTGGAGGTCCCTGGTTATAGATGTTTCAATAAGATTAGGGAGGGTGGTAAAAGAGGTGGGGGGGGGGGGTGGTGGCATTATTAATTAGAGATAGTATAACAGCTGCAGAAAGGCAGTTCGAGGAGTATCACCCTATTGAGGTAGTATGGGTTGAAGTCAGAAATAGGAAAGGAGCAGTCACCTTGTTAGGAGTTTTCTATAGGCCCCCCAATAGTAGCAGAGATGTGGAGGAACAGATTGGGAAACAGATTTTGGAAAGGTGCAGAAGTCATAGGGTAGTAGTCATGGGTGACTTTAACTTCCCAAATATTGAGTGGAAACTCTTTAGATCAAATAGTTTGGATGTTGGTGTTTGTGCAGTGTGTCCAGGAAGCTTTTCTAACACAGTATGTAGATTGTCCAACCAGAGGAGGGGCAATATTGGATTTAGTACTGGGTAATGAACCAGGGCAAGTGATAGATTTGTTAGTGGGGGAGCATTTTGGAGATAGTGACCACAATTCTGTGACTTTCACTTTAGTAATGGAGAGGGATAGGTACGTGCAACAGGGCAAGGTTTACAATTGGGGGAAGGGTAAATACGATGTTGTCAGACAAGAATGGAAGTGCATAAGTTGGGAACATAGGCTGGCAGGGAAGGACACAAGTGAAATGTGGAACTTGTTCAAGGAACAGGTGCTACGTGTCCTTGATATGTATGTCCCTGTCAGGCAGGGAAGAGATGGTCGAGTGAGGGAACCATGGTTGACAAGAGAGGTTGAATGTCTTGTTAAGAGGAAAAAGGTGACTTATGTAAGGCTGAGGAAACAAGGTTCAGACAGGGCATTGGAGGGATACAAGATAGCCAGGAGGGAACTGAAGAAAGGGATTAGGAGAGCTAAGAGAGGGCATGAACAATCTTTGGCGGGTAGGATCAAGGAAAACCCCAAGGCCTTTTACACATATGTGAGAAATATGAGAATGACTAGAGCGAGGGTAGGTCCGATCAAGGACAGGAGCGGGAGATTGTGTATTGAGTCTGAAGAGATAGGCGAGGTCTTGAATGAGTACTTTTCTTCTGTATTTACAAATGAGAGGGGCGATATTGTTGGAGAGGACAGTGTGAAACAGATTGGTAAGCTCGAGGAAATACTTGTTAGGAAGGAAGATGTGTTGGGCATTTTGAAAAACTTGAGGATAGACTAGTCCCCCGGGCCTGACGGGATATATCCAAGGATTCTATGGGAAGCAAGAGATGAAATTGCAGAGCCGTTGGCAATTATCTTTTCGTCCTCACTGTCAACAGGGGTGGTACCAGGGGATTGGAGAGTGGCGAATGTCGTGCCCCTGTTCAAAAAAGGAACTAGGGATAACCCTGGGAATTACAGGCCAGTTAGTCTTACTTCGGTGGTAGGCAAAGTAATGGAAAGGGTACTGAAGGATAGGATTTCTGAGCATCTGGAAAGACACTGCTTGATTAGGGATAGTCAGCACGGATTTGTGAGGGGTAGGTCTTGCCTTACAAATCTTATTGAATTCTTTGAGGAGGTGACCAAGCATGTGGATGAAGGTAAAGCAGTGGATGTAGTGTACATGGATTTTAGTAAGGCATTTGATAAAGTTCCCCATGGTAGGCTTCTGCACAAAGTAAGGAGGCATGGGATAGTGGGAAATTTGGCCAGTTGGATAACAAACTGGCTAACCGATAGAAGTCAGAGAGTGGTGGTGGATGGCAAATATTCAGCCTGGATCCCAGTTACCAGTGGTGTACCGCAGGGATCAGTTCTGGGTCCTCTGCTGTTTGTGATTTTCATTAATGACTTGGATGAGGGAGTTGAAGGGTGGGTCAGTAAATTTGCAGACGATACGAAGATTGGTGGAGTTGTGGATAGTAAGGAGGGCTGTTGTCGGCTGCAAAGAGACATAGATAGTATGCAGAGCTGGGCTGAGAAGTGGCAGATGGAGTTTAACCCTGAAAAGTGTGAGGTTGTCCATTTTGGAAGGACAAATATGAATGCGGAATACAGGGTTAACGGTAGAGTTCTTGGCATTGTGGAGGAGCAGAGAGACCTTGGGGTCTATGTTCATACATCTTTGAAAGTTGCCACTCAAGTGGATAGAGCTGTGAAGAAGGCCTATGGTGTGCTCGCGTTCATTAACAGAGGGATTGAATTTAAGAGCCGTGAGGTGATGATGCAGCTGTACAAAACTTTGGTAAGGCCACATTTGGAGTACTGTGTACAGTTCTGGTCGCCTCATTTTAGGAAGGATGTGGAAGCTCTGGAAAAGGTGCAAAGAAGATTTACCAGGATGTTGCCTGGAATGGAGAGTAGGTCTTACGAGGAAAGGTTGAGGGTGCTAGGCCTTTTCTCATTAGAGCGGAGAAGGATGAGGGGCGACTTGATAGAGGTTTATAAGATGATCAGGGGAATAGATAGAGTAGACAGTCAGAGACTTTTTCCCCAGGTGGAACACACCATTACAAGGGGACATAAATTTAAGGTGAAAGGTGGAAGATATAGGAGGGATATCAGAGGTAGGTTCTTTACCCAGAGAGTAGTGGGGGCATGGAATGCACTGCCTGTGGAAGTAGTTGAGTCGGAAACATTAGTGACCTTCAAGCAGCTGTTGGATAGGTACATGGATTACGGGAAAATGATATAGTGTAGATTTATTTGTTCTTAAGGGCAGCACGGTAGCATTGTGGATAGCACAATTGCTTCACAGATCCATGGTCCCAGGTTCGATTTCGGCTTGGGTCATTGTCTGTGCGGAGTCTGCACGTCCTCCCCGTGTCTGCGTGGGTTTCCTCCGGGTGCTCCGGTTTCCTCCCACAGTCCAAAGATGTGCGGGTTAGGTGAATTGGCCAATGATAAATTGCCCTTAATGTCCAAATTGCCCTTGGTGTTGGGTGGAGGTGTTGAGTTTGGGTAGGGTGCTCTTTCCAAGAGCTGGTGCAGACTCAGGGGGCCGAATGGCCTCCTTCTGCACTGTAGATTCAATGATAATCTATGATTAATCTAGGACAAAGGTTCGGCACAACATCGTGGGCCGAAGGGCCTGTTCTGTGCTGTATTTTCTATGTTCTATAGGTCTTGCTCGTCTTCAGCCATTAGGGTGGTGTCATCAGCATATCTATTTTTCAGATCATAGTATCCCGACAGTGCAGGAGGTTATTCGACCCATTGAGTCTGCACCAACCCTTTGAAAGACCACCGTACCTCGGCTCACTTCACCACCCTATCCCCATAACCCCATAATCTTGACATCATTGGACACCAAGGACAATTTAGCATGGCCAATCCACCTAACATACACATCTTTGAACTATGGGAAGAAACTGGAGCACCCGGAGAAAACCCATGGAAGCACGGAAAGTACAAACTCCACAGTCACCCGAGGTTAGAATCGAACCTGGCTCCCAGAGATGTTGTGGCACCAATACTAGTAGTTGTTCTGGGAATGCAGAGCTGGCTTCTCTCATGACCTTTTCTCCTATGGCATTGAAAAATACTTGCAGTATAAGAAATAAGAATTAGGTATGAGAACAGGCACATTATTTTAATGAGACTGTAAACAATCCAATATAACTTGAGAAAGTTCGTTTAGAGTCAGAGATGGTAAATTTAATTCATGGTTGCTTTATGTCTAATTACATAAAGAAAGCCACAAGAGGCACTGATCATCTTGGCCTGCATATATGCAGGGCCAGAATAATACCTAAAAAATACATTGAGTTCTACAATAGCAAGTGGGCTGTCAGAGCAGGTGACAACATTAAAAATGCAACAGTCTTGAAACTTGAGCATAAGATAGGAAATATTCTGCATGATTCCCTCCTTAAATTTTCAAAGGTGGATGTGAATAGCAGGCCCTTGACATAATTCAAAGATTGAGGTTCATTACGGGCTGAATGAGTTTAAACATACAAATCTGAAGGATTAGATGGAATTTATCCCAGAGCACCGAGAGACCAGTGAAGAAATTTGAAAGACAGCGATAATCATGAAGAATTCATGGATACAGGGTCAGTACACTAACTACAGATTGACTTACTTCGATTCCACATAATTAACGATGATGTGTAAATTTGAGGGTTATCCGTACAACAACCTAGTCGTCAACATAGCTTTACGGAAGGCAAGGTATTTGATTTTCTTTGAAGAACTACACAAATAATAATAATCTTTATTAGTGCCACAAATAGGCTTACATCAACACTGCAATGAAATGAAAATCCCTTTTACATTCCGGCGCCTGTTCAGGTACACTGAGGGAGAATTCGGATCTTCCAATGCACCTAACAAGTGTGTCTTTCGGGACTTGTGGGAAGAAACACCCGGAGGAAACCCACACAGACACGGGGAGAATGTGCAGACTCCGCTCGGACAGTAACCCAAGCCTGGAATCGAACACAGGTCCCTGGTGCTGTGAACCGAGTGTTAACCATTGTGCTACCGTACTGCTCAAGTTCAAAGCTGTGGGGATTCAGGATAAGACTTTGGGAGTGATAAAAAACTTGAAGGTTAGAGAAGTCATTGTTAGGACATGGGTGGGGAACAACTGAGTAGGTTGTGATGATTACTATTTCTAAAATGACATCAAATGAATTGGATTCTGACATTCAATGCAAATTAGTTATATTTGCAGATAATAGCATAGCAAAAACAGCAGAAAATCAGTGAAGAGGGCACTCAGTGGAGCACACATCTCAACCAGTGTTCACTCATTATTATAATTATGCAGCTCTACCTTCAAGCCTTTCCCTGCTTGGTTGATGCTCTTTAACTATAAAGCTGAAAAATAATGGACTGGATTCTCCGCTCCCCGACGTTGAATTCGCGTTTGCCGACAGGGTGGAGAATCTGTTTTGACGCCTGTGTCAGGAGCGCCGCCGGTTTTTGAATTCTCCGCCCCTGAAAAACAGAGTATTTTAGGAGTACACCGCGCCGATTATCCACGGCCTCAGGCCATTGCCCGAGGCCCGCCCCACGATGCTCTGTCCTCGACCGGCCGAGTTCCTGACGGTGTGGGACTCTTGTGGTCTCAGCTGTTCGGGAACTCAGCGTGGCGGCTGTGGACTCAGTCCGGGACCGCCACAGTCGGGGGAGGGCCGATCCTCGGGCATGGGGGCTGAATTGGGGGCTGGGGCACTGTGGGCGAGTGGTCCGGGGCACACGAGCGTCTGAAGGTGGGCACTACTTTAGTGGTCCAGGTCTGCGGGCTGAGTCTGCCATGGAGCATGGCGCGGTGGTTGCAGGCCGCCACTGTGCACATGCGCGGCCTCGGCACCAGAGGAGCGGAGGGCCGTATCGGCAGCTAGAGCTGAGCTCTACGCTGCCTCCTCCTAGTCCCCAGCAAAACGGGGAATCGGTCGCCGTTTTTGCCAGTTTTCCTGGCATAAAAGACCACTGTTTTCACGCTGGCGTGGAGTCTTAGTCTCCAAAACAGAGAATACAGCCGAATATTTTTATTAAGAGGTTCCATCTCACTGTGCCAAACTGCCAGGGGCCAGGCCAGTGAGCAGTGCCCGGGCATGGCCCTGTTCCCTTGGGTCTATGTGGGGCATGGGTAATGAGATTAAAATTTACTCAAATTAATTAGAGGTTCTCGCAATTTGTGGGAGTGAACCTAGTGATGTCGATGGCGAGGCATGGGGAAAATTGGCAAACTCGATCTCTTTTGGGGAGAATCAAGTTTGCGGATTTTCCACCGACGCTGCCGGCACACAGAGGCTGAAAATCACCCCAATGTTTACAGACAAATTAACAGGGCAAAACATTAGTTCCGCCCACTTTCAGTGGGGGAAGGAACAAGTTAGAGGAAGTTCTGATAAAATTGTAAAGCCACCTTAAACACCATCTCCAGCTCTGATCACCTCAAAATATGGGAGACATTCAAGTAATAACATGTGCAGAGTCACAAGACAAATCCTTGATGTTAGATGTCTGGGTTATGCGAAAGAACTGGAGATTTGCGTTTTTCACCTCAATAGGAGGCATCAAAGTGGTGAGTTTTGAGAGGTATATATCATAAATGGCTTGGAAAAGCCTCTTCCCTGTCCAAGGTCCCATACACTCGTTCTAGGTGAAGCAGTTTTTACTTGTACTTCTTTCAATTTAGTCTACTGCTAGAGCGAGAGGAGCCGGAGATTTAAAATAGCGGGCGAGGAGCCAGAGATTTTAAATAGCGGGAGAGGAGCCAGAGATTTTAAATAGCGGGAGAGGAGCCAGAGATATAAAAGCACGGTAGAGGAGCCGGATATTTAAAAGCGCAGTAGAGGGGCCGGATATTTAAAAGCGCGGTAGAGGAGCTGGAGATTTAAAAGAGCGGGAGAGGAGCTGGAGATTTTTAAAAGGGCGGGAGGAGCCGGAGATTTAAAAGCACACGGGAGGAGCCGGAGATTTTAAAGCGCGGGAGGAGCCGGAGATTTTAAAGCGCGGGAGGAGCCGGGTGATTTAATTGGACCTGCTAAATTTGAATCCATCAGGTAAGTAGTGGTGATTGGTAAGTAGTTTTTCTTTTCTTTATATTTACCTACTTTTTTTGGCATTGTAGTTGTACAAGCTAACCTAATGGTTAAGACATGGCAGGAGGTCCCAGGCCTGTGTCGTACCCCTCTTGTGCGATGTGGGAATTCAGGGACATGTCCACTGTCCCTGGCTCCTTCACGTGCAAGAAGTGCATCCAGCTGCAGCTCCTGTTAGACCGCTTGACGGGTCTGGTGCTGTGGATGGACTCACTTTGGAGCATCCACGATGCTGAGGAAATTGTGGATAGCACATTTAGCGAGTTGGTCACACCGCAGATAAAGAGTACCGGGGGAGATGGGAAATGGGTGACCAACAGGCAGAGGAAGAAGAGGAAGGCAGTGCAAGGGTCCCCTGCGGTCATCTCCCACAAAAACAGGTATACCGTTTTGGATACTGATGGCTCACCAGGGGAAGGCAGCAGAAGCCAGGTTCATGGCACTGTGGCTGGCTCTGCTGCACAGGAGGGCAGGAAAAAGAATGGTAGAGCTATACTGATAGGGAATTCGATTGTAACAGGAGTAGACAGGTGTTTCTGTGGATGCAACAAGACTCCAGGAGGCTATGTTGCCTCCCGGTTGCAAGGATCCTGGATGTCTCAGAACGGCTATAGGATATTTTAAGGGGGGGGGGGGGGGGGTGAACAGCCACCTTTCGTGCTGCATATAGGCACCAATAATATGGGTTAAAAAAACGGTACTTGGTCCTACATGCTGAATTTAGGGAGTTAGGAGCTAAACTAAAAAGTAGTGCCTCAAAAGGTAGTAATCTCGGGATTACTACCAATGCCACGTGCTAATCAGGGTAGGAATGACAGAAGAGACAGGATGAATGCGTGGCTTGAGAGATGGTGCAGGAGGGAGGGATTCAGATTTTTGGGACATTGGATCTGGTTCTGGGAGAGATGGGACCATTACAAATCGGACGGTCTACACCTGGGCAGGACTGGAACCAATGTCCTAGGGGTTTGTTCGCTAGCACTGTTGGTGAGGGTTTAAACTAATGTGGCAAGGGGATGGGAACCAATGCAGGAAGTCAGAGGGTAGTAAAGAAGGGACCAAAACAAAAGTCAGTAAGGAGAAAAGTGGAAGGCAGAGAAACAGATTTAACTGTATTTATTTCAATGCAAGAGGCCTAACGGGCAAGGCAGATGAACTCAGGGCATGGATCGGTACATGGGACTGGGATATTATAGCTATTACTGAAACATGGCTAAAGGAGGGGCAGGACTGGCAGCTCAATGTTCCAGGGTACAGATGCTATAGGAAAGATAGACCAGGAGATAGGAGGGAGGGGGAGTTGCATTTTTGATTAGGGACATCACGGCAGTACAGAGAGAGGATATATCCAAGGGTTCACCCACTGAGTCTCTATGGGTAGAACCAAAAAATAGGAAGGGTGAGATCACTTTGATAGGACTGTACTATAGGCCCCCAAATAGTCAGCGGGAAAACGAGAATCAAATATGTGAGATTACAGATAGCTGCCGGAAAAATAGGGTGGTAATAGTAGGGGACTTTAATTTTCTCAACATTAATTGGGACAGCCATAGCATTAGGGGTTTAGATGGAGAGAAATATGTCGAGTGTATTCAGGAAGAATTCCTCATTCATTATGTGGATGGCTCGACTAGAGGGGGCAAAACCTGACCTCCTCTTTGGAATAAGGAAGGGCAGGTGACGGAAGTGTTAGTGAGGGATCACTTTGGGACCAGTGACCATTAGTTTTAAGACAGCTATGGAGAATGGAGGGGGGCGGCACGATAGCACAATGGTTATCACAGTTGCTTCACAGCTCCAGGGTCCCAGGTTTGATTCCCGGCTTGGGTCACTGTCTGTGCGGAGTCTGCACATTTTCCCCGTGTCTGTGTGGGTTTGCTCCGGGTGCTCCGGTTTCCCCCCCACAGTCCAATGGTGTGCAGGTTAGGTGGATTGGCAATGCTAAATTGCCCTTAGTATCCAAAAAGGTTAGGTGGGGTTACTGGGATAGGGTGGAGGTGTCTGCTTGGGTGGGGTGCTCTTTCCAAGGGCTGGTGCAGACTCGATGGGCTGAATGGCCTCCTTCTGCACTGTAAATTCGATATTCTAAGATAGTTCTGGCCCAAAAGTTAAAATTCTAAATTGGGGCAACGCCAATTTTGATGGTATTCGGCAGGAACTTTCAAAAGTTGATTGGGGGTGCCTGTTTACAGGCAAGGGGACAGCTGGTAAGTGGGAGTCTTTCAAAAGTGTGTTAACTACGGTTCAGGGTGAGCACATTCCTCTTAAGAGTTAAGGGTAATGCTAGTAAAAGTAGGGAAACCTGGATGACTCGGGATATTGAGGCCCTGGTCAAAAGGAAGAATGAGGTATATGACATGCATAAGCAGATGGGATCAAGTGGATCCCTTGAAGAATATAGGGCTTGTCGGAGTAGAGAGGTCAGGAGGGCAAAATGGAGACATGAGATTGCCTTGGCAGATAAGGCAAAGGAAAACCCAAAGAGCTTTTACAGATACATAAAGAGCAAAAGAGGGAGAGGGTAGGGCCTCTTAAGAATAAACAGGGTCATCTATGTGTGGATCCACAAGGGATGGGAAGGGTCCGAAATGAATATTTCTCATCAGTATTTACTGTTGAGAAAGGCACAAATGTTAGGGAAATTAGGGAAATAAAAAGTGATGTCTTGAGGAGTGTACATATTACAGAGGAGGTGGTGCTGGAGGTATTAAAGCGCATCAAGATAGACAAATCACTGGGACCTGATGAAATGTATCCCAGGACATTGTGGAAGGCGAGGGAGGAAATTGCCAGGCCCCTAGCTGAAATATTTAAATCGACAGCCACAGGAGAGGTGCCTGAAGATTGGAGGGTAGCAAATGTTGTGCCCTTGTTTAAGAAGGGCTGTAGGGATAACTATCGACCAGTGAGTCTTACTTCTGTTGTGGGTAAGTTGTTAGAAGGTATTCGGAGGGACAGGATCTACAGGCATTTAGACAGGCAAGGGCTAATTGGGGAAAATTAGCATGGCTATGTAAGGGGAAAGTTATGTCTCACGAATTTGATTGAGTTTTTTGAAGGGGTAACCAAGAAGGTAGATGAGGGCAGTGCGGTTGACGTCGTCTACATGGACTTTAGCAAGGCCTTTGACAAGGTACCGCATGGCAGGTTGTTGTAAAAGGTTACATCGCACGGAATCCAGGGCAAGGTAGCCAATTGGATGTAAAATTGGCTTGGTGGCCGAAGGGTGGTTGTGGAGGCCTGTGACCAGCGGTGTGCGTCAGGGATCAGTGCTGGGTTCACTGTTATTTGTTATATATAAAAAAATGATTTGGATGAGAATGTAGGAGGCATGGTTAGTAAGTTTGCAGATGACATCAAGATTGGTGGCATAGTAGATAGTGAAGGTTATATATATATATATATATATATATATATATCCCGAAAGACGTGCTGTTGAGTAATTTGGACATTCTGAATTCTCCCTCTACCTGAACAGGCGCTGGAGTGTGGCCACTAGGGTCTTTTCACAGTAACTTCATTGCAGTGTTAATGTATGCCTACTTGTGACCATAACGATTAAAAATCGTTATGGTCATAAGTAGGCATACATTAACACTGCAATGAAGTTACTGTGAAAAGACCCTAGTGGCCACACTCCAGCGCCTGTTCAGGTAGAGGGAGAATTCAGAATGTCCAAATTACTCAACAGCACGTCTTTCGGGATTTGTAGGAGGTAACCAGAGCACCCGGAAAAAACCCACGCAGACACAGGGAGAATGTGCAGACTCTGCACAGACAGGGACCCAAGCCACGAATGGAACCTGGGACCCTCAAGCTGTGAAGCAACAGTGCTACCCACTGTGCTGCCCAATATAAGATTGCAGCAGGATCTTGACCAATTGGGCCGATGACTGGCAGATGGAGTTGAATTTGGATAAATGGGAGGTGATGCATTTTGGTAGATCAAATCAGGGCAGGACCTATTCAGTTAATGGTAGCGAGTTGGAGACAGTTACAGAAGAAAGAGATCTAGCAATATAGGTTCATAGCTCCTTTAAGGTGGACAGGCTGGTGAAGAAGGCATTCAGCATGCTAGGTTTTATTAGTCAGAATATTTAATACAGGAGTTGGATGTCTTGTTGAAGTTGTACAAGACATTGGTAAGGCCACACATGGAATACTGTGTTCATTTCTGGTCACCCTATTATAGGAAGGATATTGTTAAACTAGAAAGAGTGCAGAAGAGATTTACGAGGATGCTACCAGGACTTGATGGTCTGAGTTATACGGAGAGGCTGGGATTTTATTCCCTGGAGCGTAGGAGGCTTAGGGGTGAACTTATAGAGATCTATAAAATAATGAGGAGCATCGATAAGGTAGATAGTCAACATCTTTTCCCAAAGGTAGAGCAGTCTAGAACTAGAGGGCATAGGTTTAGGTGAGAGGAGAGATATACAAAAGAGACCAGAGGGGAAATTTGTTCACACAGAGGGTGGTTAGCATCTGAAACGAGCTGCCAGAGGCAGTGGTAGAGTCGGGTACAATTTTGTCCTTTGAAAAGCAGTTAGACAGTTACATGGGCAGGGTGGGTATAGAGGAATATGGGCCAAATGCAGGTAAGTGGGACTAGCTTAGTGATGGAAACTGGGCAGCATGGACCAGCTGGGCCGATGGGCCTATTTCCATGCTTGATGGGCCTGTTTCCATCTATGACCCTACTGCATTTGCAGTTCACAATGCGGTCTCCTCTACATTGGGATTTAGTTTTTGCCTAGTGTCAGTTTATATCTCGTTTCTGCTTTCAGACTGAATGGATCTTTATTCTGCTATTAACGCCAGACACTCTGGGCCTATACTTGGTTTCTTTATGACATTCATTACCACTTCCTTTTTCTTTTGCTCCATGACAACAGTACATGACCTATCACATTACTACCTCTCTTCAGTTCCGAAGAAGTCATATTGGATTCAAAACACTAACTGTTTCTCTCTCCACAGACCCGAGCAAACTTTTCCAGCACTTTGTTTTTATTTTAGATCGCCAGCATCAGCAGTATTTTGCTTCTATTTTAGTGTTTAAATTAATCTATGGGAAGAACAGAAAGAGAACACCACAAAAACATTGTGTATTTATTTAACACCGTTAACATATAATGATAACATACCTTTTCTGACCAGGCTGCTATGTGGAACCTTGTCCAA